>NC_079170.1:1642500-1922500 GCF_947568905.1 Ostrea edulis
AAGCCAACATAGAAGGGGTGATATTCTTGGAGCAGACATGAAATTTGATGATATGGTACTTGTTCTTGGATCAGCAACGTAAGCTGAAGTTTGCAAGATCATCATGACGTCCCCTTCAAAATCACATGAACTGGATCCAGTACCCTCATCAAACAGTACCCTCATCAAACAGTACCCCAGTACCCTCATCACTTTCGGAATCATGTCTTGACTGTCTCCTTCCTTCGACCATAGCCATCGTAAATAAACTTCTATCAGAATCAGCATCAAGAATGCCTCAAGGTTCGCTCGCTCTCTCTCTCTCTCTCTCTCTCTCTCTCTCTCTCTCTCTCTCTCTCTCTCTCTCTCTCTCTCTCTCTCTCTCAAAAACCAAAAAGAAACAAAGAAAATGAAAAAAAAAACAAAAAAACAACAAACAACAGGAATTAGACAAAGAGGTGTTCAGGAACTATCGTCCTGTTTCAAATCTCCAATATATTTTCTTCTAATTCTTGAGAAAGTTGTTCACACTAGGCTAGAAGATCGTCTCCAACCAAATCAATTAATGAACAGCTATCTACTTATCGTGTTACTAGACCGAGAGACCGAGACTGCTTTTCTTAGAGTCCACTACGACATCACAACTGCTTTGGATGATAGTACATGTGTTCTTGATGTTAATTCTCGACAGCTTAGGATGTCCATTCATCGACTTGAATATTCATTGTGTATAACTAGGTCAGCCTCGTTATGGATACAGTCGTACCATATTGGTCGGTGTCAACACATTGTTGTTGGATCACCAGTGTCTCGTGAAATCAGTCTGAATCTTGGTGTTCCGCATGGATCTAGTGAAATCAGTCTGAATCTTGGTGTTCCGCATGGATCTAGTGAAATCAGTCTGAATCTTGGTGTTCCGCATGGATCTAGTGAAATCAATCTGAATCTTGGTGTTCCGCATGGATCTGTTTTGGATCCACAATCATATGGCGAGTTCGCAAAACCCACATGCAACATCTGCCGAAAACACAATATGGGATTCCAGTGTTTAAATGGAAGACCTACTTTTCTAAAATAAGTTCTTGGATGAACATCAATGAAAAGTGAAGATAACGAACAGTGATCAATCTCATAACTACTATAAGCAATACAAAATAGATAGTTGGGCAAACACGGACCCCTGGACACACCAGGGGTGGGATCAGATGCCTATGAGGAGTAAGCATCCCCTGCCGACCGGTTAAGAAATACAAAATAGATAGTTGGGCAAACACAGGCTCATGGACACAATACGATGTAATTAAAGCATCCCCAGAAGTCATTGACTTTTCTTTCGTCAAGACATATAGATAAAGGCTTCAGAATGGTAATTTAAAAAATCCTGTGTCAAAAATTTTGGAGTGTACACCGATTCTGCATTCAATAGGACTAAGCAGATTCGTTCATTACGAAATCGTTATGCCACCAGTTACGTATGGCAAGCCCTTTTACTATTTATTCGAAATGAGAGAAATCTCTTAATCTTAAGAGATATCTCTCTAGATAAGAGATATCTCTTTCACTTAGAGAGATATCTCTTTTACTTAAAGATATATCTCTTTTACTTTGAGATATACCTCCTTCACTTAAAGAGATATCTCTCTAAGAATTCCTAGAGAGATATCTCTCAAAATATAAGAGATATCTCTTTAATCGTTGAAATAGAGATATCTCTCAAAGAGAAAGAGATATCTCTTTCCAATATTTTTATTAGTTTGAATACTTAAGTACTCCTCCCTAAAACGGAAGCCCGCCAAAGCAAATCTTACCATGATGGCTGGGGTGTTGCTAAAACGCGGAACGGAAAATAGAACGGAAAACGGAAAATATATGCAATAATGTCATGAGGAGGTCAACATTTTGCAAAATCAAAAGGCTTATTTTGAACAAGGAATGCAGAAATTATAGAGAGAACAGGAAGTCATCCTCAGAATCCACCATTTCATATTGATACCTCATACTAAAGCATTATTATGTATTTTTTCACGGTGTGTTTTGCGGATGAATGTACCAACAGGCACTTGTTTAATATTTTGCATATAGTAAGTTTTAATAAAAATATTAAGCAAGCGCCTATTGGCACCATCTTTTTTCCCGGCTTTGTCCTCACTATTTAGGATTGGAGTGTTGCGGTTACTAAGTCTCCTGTTAGTTAAAAAATGATAAATCAGACAAAATATGCTTAACTTCTTGACTAAATAAGATCATGAATTATTATTGTTTTATACATCTCACACTCCTTGTTGCAAGTACACACATACACGGTATTATTTGTAAATACATGTATGTGTACATGTGCGTTAATGACGTTTTACCACCGGGGGGGGGGGGGTAGATAAACCACGTGTGTTTTCATTCTCTACCCATAGGTTAGGTGTCACTGCTCGCTAACAACCCTGTCATTGCCAAAATTTCGAAATTCTTGTAAAATGCCTTGTAAATTCTTATACTAACGTTTAACTAAATTCGATTAATCAATTTATAATGCAAAATTTTAAGATAAAGTTGTTTTATCGCTTGTAAACAATTCCCAAATTGTTGATTTTAATCAAAATGGACCCCCCCCCCCTGATTTTTTACCGTTATCTTATCTACATTAATCATTCTAATTCTTAAATTCTGTTCCGTTTCGTTTTCCGTTCCGTGTTTTAGCAACACACTGATGACTGCAATCCCGTGGGAAGATTTTGCTTTTTACCGCATGTGAAATGTATATATGTACAGGTAACAGAAAACGAAGGCAATAAATTGATGAAATATGCGAGCTAGACTGGATTTCGCCTCTGGGCAACTTGACAATATTACCCCCAACCACCTCTTCAACCTTTCCCGCCATTTGTAGGCTAGAAGTATTTTGCTTGGTTAAAAATAGGGTTACATCATTTCACTGAAAATGCAACAGGGAGAAGTCATTATGATCACCGGAGGAAATCTAAAGAGATATTTCTTTATATTAAAGAGATATCTCTTTTTGAAAATTTAAAGAGATATCTCTCTAACTTAAAGAGATATCCTTTTTACATCGATAGAGAGATATCTCTTTACGCTAGAGATATATCTCTTTCTCTCTGAAAGATATCTCTCTAGCTTTGAGAGATATCTCTCTAGCTTTAAGAGATATCTCTCAAAGAGAAAGAGATATCTCCCAAGCGTAAAGAGATATCTCATTTGCTTATAGAGATATCTCTTTAAACAAAAGATATCTCCCTAGCGTAAAAAAATATCTCTCTAACTTACAGAGATATCTCTTTAACCAATAAAGATATCTCTCTTATTTAAAGAGATATTTTATTTTATGAATAGTAAAAGGACTTACCATAGTTACGTCATGAAAAGTTGAAGATAACGAACAGTGATACATATCATAACTAAAAGAATACAAAGTTAAGAGTAGGACAAACACAGACCCTCGATATACCAGAGGTGGGATCGGGTGCCTAGGAGGAGTAAGGATCCCCTGTCGACCGGTCACACCCACCGTGAACCCTATATCTCGATTGAGTAATATGAATAATCTGTAGTCAAACTCATTGTATATGCAAAGAACGGCCTAAATCGGTATGAAACATGTTAGACAGCATTTTACCCAATGGCGGGTTGTATTTGTAAATTAGATCTTTCTAACGATCGTATTTAAAATTTGCGGAACGATAGCTTTTAAAAGAATCTGTTCAAATCCCTGTAATATCATCGTATTTGTCGGTAGCTTGTTCGATTTAAAACAGACCATAACCAGAACAAGCTCAAGATTGCGTATAGAATCAGTTGAAAGGCATAAACAGCATATGCAGGTGATAATGGAATTATTGCTACATAAATATGGGACGTTGACGATGGAGAAGTTGAAGTCATCTCGTTTGTCATAAAGTTGAGTACATATGTAGTTAGTTTGCCGCCAACATCTATGTTCAATAAGATATATAAGGATGAGGCAGATGTGGAAGACTGCGATACATAAATATGAAGTATAAGTATGATCCCAGTTCTGCTATGTCCAGGGGTCCGTGTTTGCCAAACTATCTATTTTGTATTGCTTATAGGAGTTGTAAGATTGATCATTGTTCGTTATCTTCATCTTTCATGAAGCAGATGTGGAAGACTGTGTGGTGTCTTTTATTTCGCGTTCATGGGGATATATCTAATTCACACATGATTTTGTTAATAGATAAAACGTCGTTGATGTATCTAAATGTCGAGCTGAAGGCTACAACAGGATATTTTTTTCATTCCATATAAAAGCTTTTGAATATATTCTGCCTCATAAGAGTATAAAAATAGGTTGATTAATAAAGGAGCACAATTCGTGCCCATGGTAATTTCAACAGACTGTTGGAAGACTTTATCTCCAAATACCACGTAGATATTGTCAATGAGGAACTCCGTCATATTGTAATACCAACTTCCAAATATCTGTGCATATAATCAAAGTAATTTTTTGAATGACTGATCACCAGATATGAATATTTCTGTTTCATTTTCATTGCAAAAACAGCTGTGTATGATGTAAAAAAAAAAAAAAAAAAAAAAAAAAAAAAAAAAAGGCCTAGGCTTAAATTCATCATCAGAAATGGGCATGCGATATATTGAAAAGTAATACTATTTGATGCTTTAGATATGGGAAAAGTTTTTTGATTTTAAAATTATTAAAAACTTCTTTGGAATATTTTAAAATCAACATTTTGTTGACGCAACTTGTCTATATACTGTACTTCGATATATCTGACGTCTTTCCTTCAAAGCAGTTAATTTTCTGTGAAGAGCAAATATGGAAGGAGTCTTGGTAGAACATTTACTGGATCCAGCGATGTATCTATGTACATATTTGTAAGGATTTTTGTGAAGTTTAGGAATCCAGTATGTTACGGTAACACAATCGTCTCTAAACATAAATTTGTTTAAAATGAAGCGTGATTTCGAAGTCTTTCGTCTTTTGAAAGGGAAGTTGGAGTAATTCTAAGTAGGATTACCAAATGTGGAAATACAGCCAACTTCATTTTACAATACAGGTGTAATAATGAGCCTTACAAAACAAAGACAGGATCTAATTGTTTGATCACTTCTGGTTTACTAAACACAAGGGAATAGATGGTGCACATTTTTATTTTAATGTGTCGTATACGAGGTTTTAATATTCCTCTTATATTTTTTATCCATTCTGACAAGGTAGGATAAGCTTTTCCTTTTTATCGTCTGGTATAATCTTCAACATAATTCATTAAAGAGATGAAGTTCTGTCGCTTATTGAAAGATCGGAGCTCTATGAATTTCTGATCATTTTCAACGTTCTCGATATCACCAGTAATGACATGTCCAATTGGACTATAGTTGAAATAAGAACAAGAAGATGTAGGAAGATTTTATACAAAATCATCTATGTCTAGACACTGTAAAAGTTGTTAGCAATAAAAAAGAAAAAGGTTTGATGCAATAGTAGAGGTATATTTGTAGGAAATACTAGCGGCAGACTTGAACTTGAAATATGATGGAATACTAGACTGATTTTTTTTATGACGAGGAATGTTGTTTATGTCGACGGCATCTATGCTTTTGCTTTAACTGACGGTGTGATTCGAAAGTATCATTATCCGCAACTCATGGTAGTTTAAAGCTCCCGTGACGGGCAACATCCGTAATCACGTAATTCACTCTATATTCAGGTGTTAAATAATCTAAGTGTGGGTTAACTCTGGCTTCTTCAATGGAACATAGATGTATCAAAACTTTCTATGGAACATAGTAGAGCTTTGTACAGATGTGAAGCAAATGTAATTGTCTGTTGACGTAAGGTAAAGGTGAATCAAATGAGACATCGTGGATATTTGATTTTTAGTAGGTACGATACCCATGGGTACAGTGGCGTCTTTGTGCGCTTGGGAAAAGTCACATCACATTAACGTTATCCCCATGTGGACTAGTCAGATTTCCTATATCATCTGTACCATCATTGCACCAATATGGAAACACAACTGCATAGTGTCTTGACTAAGAGATATCCTAGTTGTCAACAAAAAGCGGTACTTAAATTCGAACTGTTAGTATGATGGTAAATATTTTGTAAATGTAATGTAATTGCAAAGTAAACAGTTTTCACGTTGGCGTATTCCGCCATTTAAGTCCCGTTATTGCGCTCCCGAATCGCGTCTTTACCTATCTATTGTACGTCTGTACTCCTTACTTTACTGAGACTATGCGTTTTCATATGAGATAGGACTTCGTTAAATGATCAAAATCCTTTCTTTGGTTCTTTAAACGGGGGCGAAAGCCATAAACATTACAGAAAAATCTGCAATGTTTGTTACCTTCATTACTTAATTAACAAACCCAAGAGTCATTTTATTATTTACTTATTTTTCTGTATTTATTTTCCATACATATACTGTTAAGTGCATAAAATGTATATACTATTGACATGTAAATAATTCAAGCGTAACAGCTAAAATCATTTTACTTTGATTTGTTTTGTTTAGTATGATTGATGTCTTCCATATTTGCACGATGGTAAAGGGAAATAGTCGAAGAAAGACAAACCCTAAACGCATAAAATAAACTCGTATTGCAGGAATGGATATTTATTTCTATCTATTTAATTGCAAATTAATCTACATGTCACTGAATTGTATATTGATCCACATGTCACGGTACAGTGCTTCAGTGCATTTGTTAGTAGTTCAAAAAGTAGGTCGTGAAATGCAGATATTCATACACGTACAAACGGCACTAAAACCGGATCTAACTACATCGAAATAAGATGTGGCTCCATTGTTGCCAACGACAAGTATTCCGTATTTCAACACACAATCAATGTAAATACATGTATTAGATATGTGACGGCATGTCTTGACACAAGTGTAGTGGGGAAATATGTTAAGGAAAAATCTGGAGTCGGTGGTGTCAAAATACACAGATGTTACATACATTAAAATCATGTGCAGAAAAAATGTTTTGTAAGTCGTCGATTTTAACAACGGCTGCATCTGTACATAGGTTTCTGGTCTGTCTCAATTTTCTCCATAGCATACAAGAAAAATCATGGATACAAGCAAGGTGAAGATAACGAACAGTGATCAATCTCATAACTCCTATAAACAATACAAAATAGATAGTTGGACAAACACGGAGCCCTGGACACACCAGAGGTGGGATCAGGTGCCTAGGAGGAGTAAGCATCCCAAGTGTTAAAATCGGCCACAGCTTCTTATGCTAGTTTGCAGTTTTATTTCATCAATTCAGTTTTCATTTCTGTGTAAATATCCTGTCGTCACAAGGAAGGAACAATTCGTCCCCCAAAATTGGTAATTTCATATTCCTCTGTCGTTGGCTATGTTCAGTGCTGCATATATAAAATTTTATAATACAGACCCGCAGTTAATCACATTCGTCTTTTCCCTAGCGGTAGATAACAACAATTCTATAACGTCATCAATAGAGAGGCTACATTGGATGAAAAGTACACGCATGCACGGGTATATCATTTGTAGTGTCGGATTTATTAAAATTATTATAATGAATTGTCTGTAACTACAGAAGCTGTACATGTAGTGCTGCTCAATACATGTATAATCACAATCTCTCTCTATCTCTCTATAATGTATCTAAAAAGAAAAAAAAAATACTGCAGCAATACTTAATATACTTTGAATGTATTTTAAGAAAGTTAATTACATGTATATAGTCACATATATATGTACATTTTTGTACATATATGTATACATATCTTAATCAAATCTCACCATACATAGAAATGTACAAAATTGCCTTTATGTTTAGATATATGTAACTACCGTACCAGAATGTACAATACATAAATGTACATATATAGGAATGTTCTGTGGCTAATATGTATGTACATTGAATCGAATGCAATACTGGTATACCCTTTGTTTATGTAAAACTTATACGGTACCAATTTTCATGCACCAGATGCCCATTTCGACAAATAATGTCTCTTCCGTGATGCTCAAGCCGAAAGTTTGGAAATTAGAAATGACCAAAAAAAAAAACAAAAAAAAAAAAACCAACTTGTAACAACTAAGTGCCAAAAAACCCCCCCAAAACCTGGAGCCAAATTATATAGATCTTTTTGTACTACATGTATATCTATTTGATCGTTTTCTTTTTAGAATTATCATATATACATACCGTATGTTGCTAAATCATGATTTTAATCTTGAAGTCAAATTGTAGAACTCTTGGGGTGTTTATAGTCGAGTGAATCCACGATGAGCTCGACAATATTTCCATGCTGGTTTTCCATGGCAAGTTCCATCGCTGTTTGTTTGTTAAAATCTCGAGCGCGTATTGCATCTTTTGGTATTCTTATCTCGACTAAAAGCTTGTGTGCAATTTCATAATGACCGTTTGCACTGGCAGCATGCAATGGAGTTCGTTGGGTGAATCGGCACCATAATTTAGGATCCGCACCTTCCTCTACAAGATATTCAAAGACATCCATGTGTCCATAATATGCCGCCTCATACAGCGGTGTGCTAAGAAACCCCTTCCCTCCATTGATGTCAAATCCGTGACTTCTTAGAAGTTTCAAAATGTTCAAGTTGTTACGCCTCGCTGCCATACAAGCAGCACTCAGAATTGTGGGGGCGTTTTCCTGAACTCCACACCGTATGAGAGTCTCCAGAGCTTCGTAATGAGCACATGTTATTGACAAACATAACGGTGACAAATATGGAATGTTATCCGTGTCTATTGTTTTACTTTCTCTGAGAAAGAAAGCAACAATCTCACTATGATTATTCATCGCTGCTGCAGAAATAGGAGGAATTACAGCATCGCAGACGTTTTGTGTGGTCTCGGTTTCTGAACTAAAATCATAGTATTCACACTGTGATCCCCTTTTAACACTTGCTTTCTGCCGTACAAGGTACTGAACGACATCCAATTTGCCGTTTAACGCTGCAATGTACATTGGTGACTTGTAGCCCTCGCGTGAGTTAACATCAGCACCTTTGGAAATCAAAAGTTTTGTAATTGGTAAGGACGTTTGTGCAGCAGCGGACAAAGGACTGTGATAACCGGAATCTGAGTGGGCAAAATCTGTAAACAAAGAAATGCCATCTTTGCGTTTTGAAATGACAGCCTTATCTACACAATTCCCATGCTCTGGACCGCTCATATTGTCGCTTGGTATTAAGATGTTGATACAATGCCAAGGAATGTACTCTAACAGTAAGCTGACTACTTCATAGGATCCGCTGTAGCAGCCTAATATCAGCAGTTTTGTTTTGTCATTGTCACCATGACCGAATAAATAGTTATCGTAAATTTTTGCTGCCTTCAGGCGTTCTACAAGATAGCTGAAAAGGCTAAAATGTCCATAGTACACAACCCATCGCACAGTTCGTGCAAAGCAAATAGCGGTTTCATTGAAATATCTTCTTTCTAACATAAGGGGTGGAGGAGAATTTTCTTCCTTTAAAAGCCAAAATCTATCAAATATCCAGGTCATGCTTTCAGTTCCGGCGTAAAGATCTTTGTCAAATTCAGAGAAGAAGACTTCAAATAGTTCGTCGTTGCTGATATTTTTATCTAGAAAATCAGTAAGGGCTTGTGACACTTTTGGGAGGGAGCATGTTTTTTTATGGAAAATGTGACCGACATTTCGTTGTTTTATGTTGGCATATATAACCTCTATCAGTGTGCTTCCGATGTCTTTACCAGACGATGTGTCTTCTTGTTCTACAATGTATATTCAATAAATTAATTTCAATTAAGTTAGCCTCCAAATTGCAGTGCTGTACATCAGTGTACTTTAGTGCACGTCACACCATATGACGTTACAATGAAAAAAGTACGTCATGGCGTACAAGTCTACATGTAGAGTCGTATCGAAGGGAAAATGTCACAATAATTTGTCTTTATCTACCACAGCTATCAAGTGATAAGCTGTATACGTGTACAATTTCTTGTCAATATTACTTAAACAGGAATAATATGACGTCACACAAAGCGCCCTACGCCAATTTAAAAATTCAACTTTCCGTTTACAGTTGACAAAGCCATTGACAGAGATCTGCATGAATTGAAATATAAGTAATAGAAACCTGGTTAATTCGGTAATGTTTCCGCCATATTGCCAATCATTACATCTACGTAACCGGACGGACATAGAGATTTAGACGGCAGTCAAGTGGCACAATTAAATCAATGTAAAAGCAAAATTTTATTCGGAGGGAAAATAACATTACTTATTAGGTTTGTAGCTGACTGTCTACGTATATATATATATATATATATATATATATATATATATATATATATGCAGGTGATAATGAAATATTACTACATAAATATGGGAAGCTGACGATGGAGAAGCTGAAATCATCTCGTTTGTCATACAGTCGAGTTGTCAGTTTGCCGTTAATGTGTACTTTCAATAAAATATCTAAGTATGAAGCAGATGTGGACGACTCTGTGGTGTCTTTTATTTTGAGCTCACAGGGATATATCGAATCGACAAATAAATGAAAGTTATTATTGTTAATAGACAAAACGTCGTCGATATGTATACATTTTTGTAAAGCTTCTGAAGATGTAATGAAAGCGCTAAAGCTTTACGGAGGATTTCTGTGTTTTCTTTTCATATTTTTTTAATATTAGTATCCGATTACTGAGACTCTATTTCAATTTTGTTAAATCGTAAAAAACTATTTAACATTTTCCCATTTTATAAACTCAGATGTGCCAGTGCTATTCAGAGACGGGAAAAAGAAAAACATTTCATTGGTATTCTAAAGCCAAAACTTAATAGTCTTTTATAATTGCCTATGATTTTCCCGTACTTTTTCCAGATCATTGTTGTACATTATCCATGACGTCACAATATAGACATTTAACGTTCCGCTTACTTTGACGTCATAATCACTGTTACTATGATACTGCTATGTATACATTTTTGTAAAGCTTCTGAAGATGTAATGAAAGCGCTAAAGCTTTACGGAGGATTTCTGTGTTTTCTTTTCATATTTTTTTAATATTAGTATCCGATTACTGAGACTCTATTTCAATTTTGGATATATATATATATATATATATATATATATATATATATATATATATATATATACAAACAAGCTCTTGAAGATCGAATCAGTTGAGAGATATAAACACCATATGCAGGTGATAATGAAATATTGCTACATAAATATGGGAAGCTGACGATGGAGAAGCTGAAATCATCCCGTTTGTCATACAGTCGAGTTGTCAGTTTGCCGTTAATGTGTACTTTCAATAAAATATCTAAGTATGAAGCAGATGTGGACGACTCTGTGGTGTCTTTTATTTTGAGCTCACAGGGATATATCGAATCGACATATGAATGAAAGTTATTATTGTTAATAAACAAAACGTCGTCGATATATCTAAATGTTGAATTGAAGGGGACAGCAAGATATTTTTTGTAATCACGTAGAAGTTTTTGAATAAATTCCATACATTCCTATATCAAAGGTTGAACCCCGCTCTAAAATCAGAAGTATTAATGTGAACAGAATTGAGTCCAAACTTTATGAGGATGCTTGTAAATCACTTTGCTTAATTGCAGAGTTGTGCTTCTTGAAAAGATTTTTGAAAAAAAGCTCCATTATCCTATACAAAAGTTTGAACAGGGGTCATGGTGTGAACGAACATTAATATATATGACATTATGACGTTTGTATTTTAATTTGAGAAAGTTTATTCTTGCAGTCCTTCAGAAGTACAGTAGTACGACATAAATGAGTTCGCAAAATGGCCGATGTTGTAAACTCTCGCATGCGTCCTGTGTACTACAGAATGAGATACACGATACATTCGTTGTTATCCTGAATAAAAAAGTGTTCCCGGTATTTTTGTAGTTATTCTTTACTTTCGTTTCATTGAGTTTTTGAATTATCCCCCTTTGATAAACAAATAACGTCTACAAAACAAAATGGCACCGCACGGCAAGGAATTGACAAGAGAGCAGAAAGATATCATTGTACAAATGTCAAATGATGAATGTTTGAGCTATAAAATTGAGGAAATAACGGGGATAAACGGCAGAACAGTTCAGAAATTTCTGAAGCGTGTGAAAGAAAGGGGCAACATAGAAAACTTACCTCGAGGTGGAAGCAGGAGAAAAGCGACACCGCGTGATGACAGAATCCTCTTTCGTAGCATAAAAAACAACCGGCATCAGACTTTAAAGGATGTTACAAGCAGATTTAATGCGAGGACAGGATGCAATGTATCAAACAGAACTGTGAGTAGACGATTATTCGAAGACGGCTATAAACAGTGTGTTGTTTCCATGAAAACAACAATATCGCGTGTGAATCGGGAGAAAAGAACTAGATTTTGTCAGCAAAAATTACACTGGACAGTTGATAACCACTGGTCTTCCATCATTTTCAGTGATGAGACTAAAATTGAACTTGGTTGGGATAATAAAATTTATGTTTGGAGGAAATCCGATGAAAGATTACGCCCCGAATGTTTAGGACTACGCAGTGACAGAGAGACTCAATGTCGAGCTTCTGTTATGTTTTGGGGTTGTATATCTTACTATGGTGTTGGAACTTTAAAAGCTGTGAATGGTAACATGAACAGTGATACATATATTGAAGTTCTTGATGAATGTCTATGGCCAGTTGTTGCGCGACACTTTACAAACCGCCGCTGGATTTTTCAAGAGGACAATGCTCCGTGTCACGTATCTTTGCGCTCAAATCAGTGGAAGCAGGGCAATGATATCAGTACACTTCCGTGGCCTCCATAGATTCCAGACATTATTAACATTATTGAAAATGTCTGGAAAGTGTTCAAACTTCGGGTACAGAGACGGACAAATGAGCTACGAAATGCCAATGACCTGGAAAGAGTTGTCCGTGATATTTGGAGTGACCTCCCTTTACATTATATTCGGAGTCTTTATAACACCCTTCCAAGTAAAATTCGCAGTGTGTTACGTTCCCGAGGCCATATTACAAAGTACTAACTCCATTTGGTAAATGAATTTTCTGTTATTGATACAAAACAGGCGCTTAGAATATTTCAGGTATTATTGCGGTTGACGTGACGGTCGGCCATTTTGCGAACTCATTTATGTCGTACTACTGTATATTTTTGATGACTTTTTCTATCCAATTTAATGTGGAAGTTTGAAACCCCTTCTGTGGTCCTGGCCTTACTAACGTATGAACAAGCTTAAATCTACACGACATGAGAATGTTTGGATATCAATTTGATTAAATTTACCTTTGTGGTTCCTATATACGAGTATTACTATATAAAATTCAGGTAAACTTTTATGTGAAAATTTAAATCGCTCTTGGGATCCCACTAAGGTCAAGCATGCACATAAATTTGACGCACTGTACCCTTGTGTTTGTTGTGAAGATTTATCACATGGAAGTTTCAGCTTTTCTTGTCAAGTTGTCCCAGGGAAGCATATTGTTTGAACCGCCCTCGCGCCCCTGACAATCTTTGCTTGACAAGATAAAGTGGAACTTAATTGGTAGAAATTCAAATTCCCTTCAACGAAGAATATTTTATGGCAAGTTTAGTTAAAAACTATCTTCTAGTTCTGGAGAAGTCTAAAATGTGAAAAGTTGGCAAACAACAAACGAAGAACAACTGACAGACAACGGATGGATCATGATAAAAAAAAGCTCGCTAAAATGCAGGAGAGACAAAAACTCATTTGTGCTATTCAGATGCAGTTCCCAATGTTTACCTGGTAAAACTAGCTCCCTTGACCGTTCTATTTCAACATCGATCTCCCCTCTACTTAAGCCAAATATTTCGATGTATTCTGGCTGTAGCAGCAGCTCGGAGATATTTCTATCAACAAATCCTCTCATTTCTGCTTCCTGAAATGACTGATATTGAGCAGCTGAAGAAAATCTGAGAATCAGTAAAATGGATCCCATTTTGCACCGTAAGATAGGAAAGCTGTATTTTCTTCCCAGTTTTATTATTCTTGAAATAAACGTTTTAGCTATATCTTGATTTTCAATTGCCCATGCGAGATTTGGCCTAATTTCATCCATGATTGATGTAACTAAATGTGTATTCTCTGAAAATGAATCCTCAAATATTGTTTTGTCAAGATCTGACAGCTTTGTTTTTTTAGCGATAGAATTGAAAACGATGCAGAAATCCTGTACTAAACGTTCAACCAAACTGGAATATTTAGGATTCTGTAGTTTGATGCAGATACGTTTTTCTGCTGTTACATCACTAGGGGTATCTGCAACAAAAGGTATGACTAGTGATTATAAAATTTAGATTACATATCATTTAAACGGTAAAAAAGTTTCTGTTTTCACATACCACTGCTTGAGAGATCCCTCTGACAGAGTTCTGTCACTTCTATACTGACGTCGCTTGGAGTCAGTCCGAAAACATCAGTGTAACTCTGAGACTTTATGAAATTTCCAAATGTAGTTTTCAGGATTCGATTTTGTGTATCGCGATGGAAGTTCGTGTAGTCCTCGAGACATTGAAATGAGGCTTTCAGCTTAAGAGGAAAAGTCATTGCGAAGTTCGTAACGCCGTATGTTGTGATCAGATTCTTTACCACTGTAAATAAATTTTGTAATATTTCATTCCCATTAGCACATGTGAAACACTGAAATTGTTTGCTAATTTTTTCTAAGCATTTTCCCTCCAAATCAGCAACGTGGAACGTTTTCTCAACCGCCGTACATTCTTGTCTGTAGGCTCGAATATGTTGTGAAATTGTATTGAAAATTTCACAAGTGATAAGGCATTGCATGTTGGTTTTTTCTCGATTTTTTTCGATCATAGGCTCCACAGCAATACCTATAATTACAATGAAAAATGTTCTTTGAATATTCCTTGAAAATTCTAAGGTTACGATAAAGTATGCGAAAAGTTAAAACTTATCACACGATATCAGGAAATTCCCTTTAAAATATAAAATTTAACGTTTACATAGTATTTAGTGTCAGTACTTAATACTATAAAAATATTTACTGTATCAAAGTAAAACTAAACAAATGAAACCGACTTAATTTTCAAGCATAATTTTAAAATTTCTTTTAGCGAGTGACTGAAGAAATTTTACCCAACTCTGTCATAATGTTCTTTAGATTCACCATTTCATTTTGCAGCTTAGCTGGATTGTTGGTGTCACAAAGAATTTGATAAACATCCTCTGACAGGAATCCTTTACTCAGTCTGTGTATGACCTTGAATTTACGAGTAAATAGGAATTTCTTATATATCACAATGCTTTCATTTGGAGTTGTGACTTGAATTTTTGACTTAATTTTTTTTTACACAGATGCAAATTGGAAGAGGTTATTTACAGGTCCTCTAAACTTGATATGCCTTTTAATCCTATTACATGGTACCTAATTTCGGCGATCAAATAACATAAGATAAAGATATTTCATATTGCATTCAATAAATTTTGACTATTATATAACTCATCAAGATTGCCACCCAAGATATTGGAAAATCAATGCAAAAAGACGTAAATATATCTTGCAATTTAAATGACTTATTCGCCGAAAGTAGATATTTCTAGGTAACTGCAGTTGGAATTACAAGATTTTCTGTAAAGGGTGCATACACGTGCGGAGGGTCTGAGAGATTATTGCGTACGTGACATCTGGTCAAGAAATCTTTAATTACTTTTCTAATAACAGATATGAAACTTTTTCTACGATCCAAAATCAAGAAAAATACTACACGTCTTAAGTGTTTTATCAAATCTGATACCTACTACACCCAAATCAAGAGCTACGTTGTTAAATTCGGCAGTATCAATGCGATGAGATGGACAATGAGCAAAGGCATTTCTATTTTGATGAATTCGTTCTATATCATCCGAAGTTTTTATGTGCTCGTCGAGGGGTCTTTTGTTCCATCCGTTTGTGGGATTGCTGATAACACCAGTTTTTCGTAAGATGAGGTACATTTGTGAAATATCAAGATCCCTCGAGTATACAGCCTGATCTTCACCTAATATAAATAAATAAATAATAGAATTACATCTAGCACATATTATCTAAGTCAACCGGGTACCGTTCAATATCAGCGAGTTTAAGAAACTCCCTTTATTATACTATTTACTACAAGTCAAGGGTTATTGTTATTCGTTACCTCGCACTAACCCTTGACATCAGTCGCTATATAAAAGTCAAGCTCATTAGAGCATTACACGATCCACTATAAATAAAACATCCAATGAAATCACTGCATCTTGTTATGGTGTACACATTGAAGCGATCTTATACTGCTGTATTGATAAAGACGCGCAATTGTAATATTTATACCACTAATTACGTTTATTGATAGTAGATCTAGTTTGGAAACCTTTTTGTTTAAGACAGTATTGCTTAAACGATTGAAATAGCTATAACTGTAGGTATCAATACACGTGTTTTTATTTGAATCTCTCGCTTCGCGTTGCTATATAGAAATAGAACTGCATTCTCATTGGTTCCCACTCTTTTGTGGGAACCAATCAGAACGAGCCCAACATTTTGATAGTCACTGATGTCAAGGTTTAGTGTTAGGTAACCTTTGACTTGTGAAGATAATAATCTATTAGAATTTCTTGCACTCATTGAGAATATTCAGTATATTGAAAAAATGTAATGAAATAGACCAATGATTGGTTTTTGGATTAATAATTTGATTGAGATATGCCCTGCATGATTAAAAATGATTGTTTGCGTGCTAATGAGATGCTGGAAGCTGGGATGTCTCACAACAATGTGGAAGGCAGTTTAGAGTTCATATTGACACTGGAAATGCTTTATGGCGACGATATCAGCAAATTAGCATCGTTCGGGACCGCCCACGATCAAGACACCCGCGTTTGACGTCACGCCGGCAATGTACGTATATACGGACGTCGTGTTCGCGTAATTGATTCCATGGCTTCTCCACGATGTCATCGGTTTATAGAACGTGTATGGGATATATTAGAACAACCTTTACACAAAAAACTAATCCCCCTGTTACGTTCGACGCTTTGTGTCGTTCTTTATTGCGCATATGACGGAACATTCCCCCATGCAGACATTTCTGCATAGTCAGATTCGTTCAATGCGTCGTAGGTGTGAAGAATGCATCGGTGGAAATAAATGGCCAGCATACACGCTATTAAACTTGTGAAACTTTTTTGTATCCCCCCCCCTCACTTGTTGTCAGTGGCTGTTGTAATAAACAATAATGGACATCATCCGTGATTTAATGTTTGAATTGAAAGACAATGTACTATATTAAATAATGATATACACAATACAACGTAACATTTTGTATATGAATCTATAAATAGAATTACTAAACAACACATACTATACTAGCGGGAAAGCAATGTTACAGTGTTTGTCCATCGTAAGGGGACCGTAAGTGCAAGCTTTATGCATGCATGTAGGTTTTTTGTAGACCTTGATTTTGTTTAATTACTTTCTTCATCTCGAACAATGTTTTCTGCATAAAATATTCCAAAATTGTCTTACGAACCCTGTCGTTACTGGTAATGAATTGGTGTCTAATTCAGCATTCTTAATGCATGTCCAAAATTTCTCAGTCAAAGCTAATCAATATATCTATTCTTTATCGACATGTTTACGAGCTGTGGTATATCCCTTTGTCGATTTAATATTTTAACTTTAATTGCACCAGCAGTTTCCCTTTAGCTCGAACATTTATCTCCTTAAGACTGTCGAAAGATAGCTGATTTATTCAGGTATGGTTAATGGTATTCTTGTGTCCTGAATCTGGTTGAATGTTCCAATTGGTAAGGCATGTACATTTCCCATTTTCCTCCAGAAATACCAAACGTTATAAAATACAAAATTTTCAAGAAATGATGTTGATTATTAATTCTATTGGTAACGTTCAGCTTTTCACCAATATTTTGTTCATCTTATTCAATGAAAACTATTCATTCTGCATGCAAGGTAGATCCCCCGAGGTGAACGTTTTCAAAAGTAGATGTAAAACTCATAAGTTACCAATTTTGATGCACCAGATGCGCATTTCGATAAGTGATGTCTCTTCAGTGATGCTCAACCGAAATGTTTGAAATCTGAACTAACTTGCTAGAGCTATTTTAGGGTAAAACAGAGTGCTAAAAAGTGGAGACAAATTTGTCTAAATATAGGAGCTATGCATGAGAGAGATAATCCTTAATTTTGAAATGTATTTCAAAGTTTTATCACAGCAATTAAATATACATCCGTATTTTCAAGCTAGTAACGAAGTACTTACCTAATGGGCTGTAGATGTGGGTCAAAAGCATACCTGGATATCCTATTTTAGATGACTTCAATTGGGAAAAGTGTTGAATGATATGATCCTTCAACTGCATTGGTGGGATAGTTTGATTAAAATGGTTTCTTAAAGCTTTTGTGGCGATTTCCTCCAGTTCAACCAAGCGATGGTAGTTGCATTTTCCTTCGGATTCAAGAGTTTCAGTATCTGTTATATGGCAAGAGGAAAATCATTACTATATAAGAAAAAGATAAATGTCAAATTTTTGTTAATGATTATATTTAAAGCTGACATGAATTAATAGAATTCATAGAATTCTCAATGTCCGCCATATTCCTCTGCTAATCCGCCATATTAGATAAATTTTCTATTGTTATATCATTATTATTTTATTCATTTATAAAGCGCAAAATTACAATAGTTTCTATGCGCTGTACAACGCTTGTGCTAATAATCATTGATCATATACTAATAAAAGACCTGGAAGAGCTATAAAGGAAATTATTAAACAATAGAAATAATTTAGATAAAACATGGTAGTAAAATGACAAAGTGGTCGACTTTGACTTGACAAGATAGAATTGGCATACAGGTATTCGTACGCTGGATAAAAATTGAGTTTGCAGGAGCTTGCACATGGAATCCTTGATGTTACACCAAATTTTACATTCACAGACCATATTCACGCTTGAACAAGACTGTTTTTAGGTTCTTGCGGAATGCTCCATGTGCTTCAAGCTCTCGAAGTTCCAGTGGCAGTTTATTCTGCAATTGTGCATTTAGTGTTTTTTTGGCTCTTGCACCATATTTGTTTGATGATTTCTTCACTACCAGTTTCCATTGGTCGAATGATGATATCAAGGTCCTATGTTGCTGGTAAACAGGACATAGCTCTCTCATATATGCTGGTGCTGAGAAAGAGCGTAGTGACTTGTGTATGATTGTCAGCAATTTAAACAGACAGCCAGTAAAGCTTTACAGACAGCCAGTGAAGTTGTTGAAGTACCGGCGAAATATGTTGTCTGTAGCATGTTCTTGTAAGACAACGTGTAGCGTTGTTCTGAACCACTTGTAGTCGGTGCATGGGGCGATAGGTCATGCCAAACAGGAGGGCATTGTGATAGTCAAGGTGGGATATGACTGTTGCATTGATGACCTTCGCACACACTTCCTGGGTGAGATGGTGTTTCACCTTGGATATTCTCCTGATGTTGAAGTACATCTTCCTTACCACGGAGCTGACTTGTATTTCCATTGATGAGGTGACGTCCAGGGCAGCACCGATGTTTTTAACAGTAGACTTAGGTGTCAATATTGCCTCACCAATCTTCAGACGGATATCATTCACAAGGCACTGGTTGTCGGCACTAGCAACCTCCATTATCTCAGTTTTTCCATCATTTAGTTTAAGTTTAAGCTTATATGTACCTGGGTTCGTATGGGGACGAGTTTTGCTACACTTTACATCACATCAGTGTTTTTGATTTACCTGTGCGGGCAGCTTCGACAGGTAACATGTACATCTCCGATACGAAGTTATAGGATATCAAAGAGAAATAAAATCACGTTTTGGAATACCATGCTGTGCTAAAAAATTACAACGAAAATATCAAACAGCAGTAATGAATCATTCTAATAGTTTTGAAGAAATAAATTTAGATGTAATGGCTTTTCTTTACAATCATGTACGTACAGTTGCAGTAAAAATGTCAAAACTATACAAAAACGCGAAATATTTTATCTATTACATGTATCTATTAATAGAATGGAATAAGCAAAGATCATAAAATGTAGAACACTGTAAGAGTGCATGGGATTGGAGAAACATTGAGATAGAAAAATTGATTCAAACGACGATCTTGTTGTAATATTGTGCTCTGATTAGGACAAATAATAATCGTTAATTCAATAAAAGAGAACAGTAATTCATTAAATTGATAGTACACATTCATTTGATTCATTTAAAGCACGCAATAATTGATTGATTGATTGATGTTTTCCGTCACACTCAACAATTTTTCAGTTATCTGGTGGCGCCCAGTTTTTTGTTTTTTGTTTTGGTGGAAGAGAGAACCCAGATACAATGTACCTTGGAAGAGACCACCGACTTTCCGAAAGTAAACTGGGAATTTTTTTCAGTTACCGGCGCGAGCGGGATTCGAACCCGTGCCGACAGCGGTGAGAGGCTGTGTGATTTTGAGCGCGATGCTCTAACCACTCGGCCACGGAGGCCCCCGCAATGATTGAAAATCAAAGATATCATTAAACTATATTATTTTCAGTTACTTCATTTTATGCTAATCTGGCGCTCAATAGGTCTTATATATCTATGACATTTTATGTCATTACGTTTTGCGTTGAACTCGACGCAAATTGTACAAATGCAAAATGTAATAATTCAGTTTATCATATTCTGCGTTGTTATCAAGTACATATAATCTAGGGAAGGGGACAAGAGGGACTGTCCCCTACCTTTATTTATAACATCCTTTATTTGTAAGTTTGGAATGTAGATACAAATTATATTAGGTGACCCTCCCCCACTTGACCCCGGCTTGAAAGTTTTGATATAATAGTAAGACACCTACCATCATCACCAATTAAAAAGATAAAATTGGTTAAAAAATTATGAGCCACTCAAAGTAGAGGATTTTAACCATCCCATCCCACCCCAACCTTCAACGATTGAAAAAAAGGTGAGGTAGGGGATTATTGAGGCAGTCATTTCATATCATTTTATTTATTCGCTCAAATCAATCACAATGGTACAGGACGTACAAAACTTTGATTTTGTAGTTAGATAAACAATATTTCCAAGGGTATACATATTTAAATGATACATGCATATATATGTTCATGAGCACAAATTAGACAATTAATAGATATACATGTTAGGGAGGACAACAGACGATCTCATGAATCTTGGAAATAAATATACTAAGTTTTTCAAAGTAAAAGGCTCTTTCACCCCCTCCCCCACGAATTAGGACTTTTAATATCGAACGAAACATATTGGTTTCTGTTTCGATTTTTTGTTTTGTTTTATTGTAGCTGTCCATCATCTTTTTTATCATTATTTTGCATGGCAAAAAGCTTTTATGCAAGGTTATTATTTATTATTTTTAAAAGAATTTAATTTTCTATTCTTTCTTCTAGCTGCCCCCCACCACCGCCAAAAAAAAAAAAAACCCCGATGACACATGCCTGGCTCTTACATGTACATTTTGCATTGCAACACATGTATTCTGATTATATGAAGTAGAATTGCAACCTTTACAGAGTTTTCCTTCATTTACACAGTGAAAAGAATGGTAAACCAAATCACAAAACAAAATGCGAAAAACAAAGATTTTTTTAAGTTTAGGAACTTCATTCATGAATATATAAATACATGTATTCAGAAACATCGCATACATACATGTGTTTTAACGTTTCTGTAACATGCCATAATGATTACTTTCAAAGTCAGTATTTTCTACATGCAAAATTCAAACTAATGCAAGGTGAAGATAAGGAAAGTGATCAATCTCATAACTCCTATAAGCAATAAGGAATAGATTGTTGGGCAAACACGGACCCCTGGACACACCAGAGGTGGGATCAGGTGCCTAGGAGGAGCAAACATCCCCTGTTGACCGGTCACACCCGCCATGAGCCCTATATCCTGATCAGGTAAACGGAGTTATCCGCAGTCAAAATCAGTGTGCCAACAACGGCTTAACAATCGGTATGAAACACGTCAGACAGCATTTGACCCAATGCGAGGTTGTATTGACGAACTAGATCGTTATAACGACCATAGAAGTTGCGAAATGCTGACTTCATTCGAGACTATTGAAGCCCCTGTAGCATCAACTTGTTTGTCAGTCGCTCACCTCGAATTAAAAACTGACTATACGCAGAACAAGCTCTTGCATATCGAATCAGTTGAGATACACAAACACCATATGCAGGTGATAATGGAATATTGCTACATAAATATGGGAAGTTGACGATGGAGAAGCTGAAATCATTCCGTTTGTCACACAGTTGAGTTATAATATAATTTTTTAAAATTTCAAATGATGAACTCAATTATAAGCATCAACTCCTTTAAGTTTGCAATCTATCGTCAATCACAAATTTTAAAATAGCTGGAAAGTTTTAATGTCCGTAAGCTTACACGTATATCAGTGATGCAAGGTGAAGATAACGAACAGTGATCAATCTCATAACTCCTACAAGCAATACAAAATAGATAGTTGAGCCAAAACGGACCCCTGGACACACAGAAATGGGATCAGGTGCCTAGGAGGAGTAAGCATCCCCTGTTGACCGGTCACACCCGACGTGAGCCCCATATCCTGATCAGGTAAACGGAGTAATCCGCAGTCAAAATCAGTGTGCCAAGAATGGCTTAACAATCGGTATGAAACACATCAGACAGCATTTGACCCAATTTTCTTTCCTTCTGTGAAATTATATGGTACATTGGATTAGGATACTCTCTCTCTCTCTCTCTCTCTCTCTCTCTCTCTCTCTCTCTCTCTCTCTCTTGTTCAATCGATAATTAAGTACATGCAAAGTGACCCTAAATGATTATGTGATTCCTAAAATGAATTTTGAAAGTTGTACTATATTTTCGTTCATAAATTTCCTTTTACGTATTATTTGTGTAATTAACTGCTTATTTTGGACTTTTAAATTGCGAATGTAATACCCGTATTTTCACCCAGATGTATGTTTCCGATCACTAAGTTTGTATGTGATGATCGATCAATTTTGAACTGTGCACGCAATTTGCCCAACTATCTATTTTGTATTGCTTGTAGGAGTTATGAGATTGATCACTGTTCGTTATCTTTACCTTGCATCCAACTAGATACTCAGTGTATATGTACGTGCATAATCAGATTCCTGATTTCTATAAACTACAAAACCCCTGACGAGTCAAGCATTCAATTCAGGAAAAATATTCGACTCTGATACACTGTACCTCCCCAGATTGAAGACATCCTGATTGGTACGGGTGAAGTGTGTCGCAGTCTGTACAATGGAATGAAACGTGTTCTAAAGTTCTGTCGAGATGCAAATAAAGTTTCTCATTTTGTTTCGTGGATTTATCAGAATAAAGAGAATTTAACAATTTAGGTAAGTGCACATCACCTGATGAATAGATGTCCGCATTTGATGTTTTTGGCGAATATGCTACGTGCATTACATATTATGCATACTAGTAAATATATACTGGAATGACACGGCGTATAGTATTCTCAATCGCGACAAAAAGTTACCTTTAAGTTTATCAATCAAATTTTATTGAGAAAGGTGAAGATAATGGACAGTGATCAATCTCATTACTCCTATAAGCAATACAAAATAGAAAATTTGGCAAACACGGACCCCTGGACGCACCAGAGGTGGGATCAGGTGCCTAGGAGGAGTAAGCATCCCCTGTCGACCGGTTACATTCGCCGTGAGCCCTATATCCTGATAAGGTAAACGAATTAATTCGTAGTCAAAATTAGTTTACCAAGAACGGCCTAACAATCGGTTTGAAATACATCAGACAGCATTTGGCCAAATGATAGATTGTAATGGCATCGGTATAACGATCATAGGATTGGCAAAATGCTGGCTTTAAACGAGACTGTTGAAATCTCTACACCGCCATCAACTTGTTTGTCTATCCCAAAATAATATTCTTAAGTTATTGCATGAGCATTTTGTTTTTACTTTGTTATTTGTTATACAGTCATATCCACTGTCTTGTTGCACATACGCGATTGACTAAATCCACAATGATTGACATAATGGAGAGATTGTTTTAGACACTTGTTCGTCTAACCTTGATGGAATTTGCATATTTACTATAAAATTATACACTTACCGGTTACTAGTATGGATAACATATTACTTTCCTGAAAGTAATTTTTGCCTGCGCATTTGAAAAGTATCCTGTAATAGCCAGAATCATCCGTATCAGCATTTTTTATGGTAAGCTTTCGAGATATGGAATCAACCTCCACCCTTTTGTTTGCTGAGAAATTGCTCCAATTTCCCAATTTTGTTCTTTGCCACTCTATCGTAGAAATTGCACTACCATTCAAAGTACAGTATCGACAATGAATTTTGTTTCCTTTGCTGACGACTGATGGTCCAGACAGGATCACAGAAGGTTTATCTAAATGAAAAAAGGTTAAATTATCCGTTTCATGAAAAACTTAAAAATGCATCAAAATATATATTTTTGATTTTCCATACGTGTTATATCTACGGTAACATCTTCACTTTTTCCAAATCCATGTGATGTGTGGACTAAGAGACAGTAAACTGATTCATCGTCCAAGTCAAAACCGTTTATAACAAGTTTTGAATGCATTCCTGGTTTTATGGTTGATCCTTCGAACTTTTTAGCGGAATGTTTCAGCTTGACGCTCTTCCCGATCTCTCCAGTTTTAGGTTTCTTTAGCCAGGTCATCCAGTTTGGAATTTCATTTGAATCAACGTCTGCCTCCAGGATGACTTGTCCTTTTAAGCTGACAGTATGTGGTATAGTGATTATAATCCTGGGTAATTCTGTAATATAAAGCAATCCTAACACTATCCATGTTCTGTACTTCCCTAAAATAAAAATTATTTTAATGAAAAAATGTGAGGAATTTCGTTGTTGCATAAGACAATGACGTGCCTTAAATTGTGAGGGCAATGATTACGTTAAGGTTTGATATCGGTGTCGAACTGTTTTATAGGAATGATGTACAGGATCGAAGGGTTTCGTGATACTCTTTATTTTGTTCAATTTCTTTGTATATCGCTTAATTAACACTACAGTTGGCTATTTTTATTTGACCAGTAATAATGGGGTCACTGTGCATGCATGGGTTATGCAATGTGAATGAAATAACCGGGAAATAATACTTCCTGGGGAAGTGTCTCGTACACCAAATAAAAGTCACCATGTTATACGCTTGTAAGTTGATTTCATGACCGGAAGGTAGTACATTTCTTTATCCTACCAAACATAATTGCATCGGTCTTTGGAGAATTTTTTATTCATTCAGGAGTCACCAACGGCAGGTGAAGTTTAAGAACGTTAGACCTATGTAACGCGCGTAAGGCCATATCAATGAGGATTCTTTATCGTATCAATGCCTGCCGCGACATGGAACGTGAGAACGACTTCGAATTCATATGGACACTCACGAGTTTGAAATTACCTTGTCATCACTAAGAACTTGTCGCGATATAAGCGTGTGTAAACTCATTCATTACCATATTCACAATTTGAGTGACCAAGCTTTCATTGGGATCACTGCGCTGCTGTTTCGTTCTTTTCCGCGAAGTGTCGATCCATGATGGGATTGTAGGGAGTATTGTATGAGTATAAAAGGTGATATGCTAAAAATGTTCAACACTATATATTTTATTACATTATTACTCTGCTTTTCGCGTCCCTTGCGTATAGCAAGTAAATAAGAAATTGGTTTTCATCGATATAGAATAAGATATTTCCTAACAACATACTTTGAATGATAACTCGCTGAAGATGTATATCAACCCTCAATTTCGGATGTTTATCGATCTTTCATTTCATGTGCAAATACAATAATCGATGAAATATCGGCTTTGTCTATGGTAGGTACATCAATGATTATATATACACAGAATTTTTCCAAATGCAATGTCACTTACGGAAGACAGCTCCTCCGACATTACCTATCAGTGGATACACATAGTTAATTTTGCTATCTATTAAGACGTAGATACAGAAATAAATTACAAGTATACCTGACAATAACCTCATTTAGGTGCATGTTCTAGGTGACATTGGAATCTAACATTTGTTTAACGTATATTTTTAAAGATATTCTCGAGAACAGAACTCTACAATTTGTTAATTAAGATTCAAGCATCCATATAGACATAGGTGGATTGAATAGTTTTTACTTACTCTTGAGGTCAACTTTATTACTTGACTCAATGTCTCCTTTCGCATCGCCTACTTGTAGACAATAGATATGTCCTTTGGTAAAGGTTGGGTCTTTGATGAGTAGATGTGGGTATGGGTGGTATTGACTGTTCAGGTATTCCTCCTCAGATATGTCCACTTCTGTAAGGCTGTTCTTATGTAGTACACACCATCTCGCAAAAATCATTCGAGAAGACAATCTACAGCTCCTCAATGACACTGAGAAAATTCTTTCCCTGGGATTCCAGAGGCCGATTATAGAAACCAGTGACCCTGGAAAACGTCAAGAATTGTTTTAAAAAATACATTTTGAAGAGTTATTCCATAGAAAATGATATACTGTTTGTAAAATGGGTTCAAGTGGAAAATTACTTGACATGAAAACGTAGAATTTGGTTTCAGTTTATTTCATTACTATGTAATCTATAATTTCTAAAGACATGGATACAAATTTTATGTGATGATAGTGCTCTTCTGATTTTTGAAGAACATGGATGGAATATGAAGATAACAAACAGTGATCAATCTGATCACTCCTATAAGCAACACAAAATAGATAGTTGCTCCAACACGGACCTCTGGACACACCAGAGGTGGGATCAGGTGCCGGTCACACCCTCCGTGAGTCCTATATCTTGATCAGGTAAACGGAGTTATCTGTAGTTGAAATTATTGTGGTAAGAACGGTCTAACAGCATTTGACTCAATGATAAGTTGTATTGACAAACTATATCGTTACAATGACCATAGACTTTGCGAAATGCGCACTTTAAACGAGACTGTGATGATGGAATATTGCTACACAAATAAGGGAAATTGACGATGGAAAGGCTGAAATCATCCTGTTTGTCATAAAGTTGAGTTGTTGGTGTGTCGTTAGTATCGACTTTTAATAAAGAATCTAAATATGAAGCAGACGACACTGTGATGTCTTTTATTTGGAGTTCGTGGGGATATATCGAATCGACACGTGGATGAAAGCTATTACTGTTAATAGATACCTTTCATCTAAATGTCGCATTGAAGGTCAAAGAAGAGCCTTTTTTTTCTCACGCATTAATTGAATACATTTTGCTTCATAGAGATATAAA
This sequence comes from Ostrea edulis, assembly GCF_947568905.1. Taxonomy (NCBI): domain Eukaryota; kingdom Metazoa; phylum Mollusca; class Bivalvia; order Ostreida; family Ostreidae; genus Ostrea; species Ostrea edulis. The sequence goes on from NC_079170.1 coordinate 1,669,792, forward strand.
AACAGGTCAGCTAATAAAGAAACACAATTCATACCCATGAGAATTCCAACAGACTGTTTGTGATAGAATAAATACGAATTTCTATATGTATTTATTCGTTTTGATATTTTTCATTGATCGTTTTGCTAAATACAATCTTAAAATTCACTTTACCGTGATTTCAATTGCGCATTTGGATTGAGTTGGCTGAGTAAAGTTTTATTCTGTTATTTCATTGGTTCTTTGATTTCATTGGTCATTTCATATTTCTTTATCCAATAATAGTATTTCAGTATATGTATAAATCTACCGCGCTTACCTATGTAGTTAGAGCCGTAATACGTTTTGAAGAATTACAACCAGCTGATATCTTCCGCATCTTATGGTATGTTATTTCTATATTAAAGTATATGTTTCATTTCCATATAAAGAGCCGATATACGTAATTATTTTGATTGCAGGTTCTTTACTTTATTGTAATTTTGCTTTCAAAGTCGTAATGCAAGGTGAAGATAACGAACAGTGATCATAATGATTATATGAGTCTGTAAGATCGTAATATAAATTATTTACAGAACACATGTACATATTTTTGTGAAGTATAGTATGTTTCTAAAACGTTTACTGTGGGTACAATTTACAATTTTCATATTTCACTTATGTTTTTCTTTCTTGATTTGTAATATTATCTATCTGTTATTGTAGGTCAATGCCTTTATTTTCTACTGAATAAATTAATAAAATCAACATCTGCCTTCCTGCTCGGTTACATCTTGAAAGACCTGATCACCAAAGACCACGAAGATATTGTCAATGAGGAACTCTAGCATATTTTTTATTTCAACTTCAGAGTAAGTTTTTTGAATGACTGATCACTAGATATGAATATTTCCGTTTTCCGTTTTTGTTGAAGAAGCAACTGTCTATGATGTCAAAAAGTCTAGTCTTTAATTTATCGTGAGGAATGGTTGTGTATTGTTGTCAATGAAGAACTCCAGCGCATTCTCTATTTCAACGTCAGAGTGCTTGTGCGTGGAATCAGAGTGATGTTAAGAAAGTAATTTTGTGGATAACTAATCACTACATAGGAATATATCCTTTTTGCATTCTTGTTGAAGAAGCAGCTGTCTATGATGTCAAAAAGTCTAGTCTTTAATTTATCGTGAGGAATAGTCATGTATAGTGTTGAATCATAGAGTTTGATGCTATTGCGTTGGGAAAAGTTTTGCGATTTCAAGTTTACTAAAAGTTCTTTAGAATTTTTTAGAATCCAAATTTGATTAACACCACTTCTGGCATATGCATTCGCACAGTAAGTTTGAAGTTTCTCCTTCACGGCTGTTAATATGTTCTTGAGGAGCAAAGATAAGGGCTTGGTAGAACACTTACTGGATCCAGCAATGTATCTTTGTAAGGGTTTTATGTAGTTTAGGAATCCAGTATAGGTACGGTAACTCATATTCATTCGACCCATTGACTGGGATATTAAATGTGTCTAAAACTGAAGTATGGTTTTGAAGAATTTCATCTTCTGAAAGGGAAGCTCGAGTATAAGTACGATTACCAAAAGTGGAATTAATAACTGATTGAAACTTACATATACATTCAAGTAACGAATAGGAATATCTTTAATAAGAGTTGCTTAACATGTTGGAATTGACCTATGATGCTAAGATGTCTTTTTGAAATTTCTCTGTTCGAATACATCTTAACGTAGTATGACGTTTATAACTGTGACATTGACAAAGATGATACCTGAAAAGATGTTAAAAATCCCACCTCTGGTGTTTCCAGGGGTCCGTGTTTGCCCAACTATCTATTTTGTATTGCTTGTAGGAGTTATGAGATTGATCACTGTTCGTTATCTTCACCTTGCACCAGACTTGCATATTTATTTATTCTATGTATATATCCATATTTTTATGTTTATGTTGCAAACTGTTTTCAGTGCTGCATGCGCATCTTAATATAACTAATCCCTGTGTATATATATGCATGACTTGTGATGTCTGTATATATGTATACGTCCTGTTTTATTTCAAATTTCTGTTTTTATGTCTATGCATGCAATTATATATCATTAGTGCTTTGTGGTTTTTTTTAAAAATGCTATATAGTCGGTTAAAGAGCTCTTAGCTCATGTTTATTGTTTACCTGTATATAGTTTCCGACTTTAAATAAAAATTACTTACTTACTTACTTACTTAGACTAGTTCAACGCGCAATATTGATAACTTTAAATACACTTTCATTTAGTGTAAAGGCAAACGCAAAGGTTTGAGTATTGCTTTTCAATGGCTTCATGTCGCTTTTAACATTTGAAGGTGCAGAGTGTGGAACTGTATAAATCATTTTCAGGCCGTGAAAATCAGTTGAATGAAATGATAGTCACGTCATTGATTATTTTTTATCAATATCGCATTAAAGGGACTGGTTCACGAATTTTGAACAAAACATTTTTCATTTTCGATGTAAACATTAAAAATATAACTTATCTAATGTTGACAGCCAAAATTGTGACCTGAATGCAAGAATAAAAGCCTTAAATCTGTGTTATGTAAACAAAAATTCGAGTCTTTTTATGTATACAAACAAAGAAGTGAAATAATGAACTCTCTAAAATGAGCCTCTGTGATAATGTATAACCTTAATTTTCATGTAAAATCTTTTAAACACATTATACAGCAGATTTTGATCATAGAAAGTGAAAAACAAAATATGGGGAAAATTGTGAATTAGCCCTTTTAACCTTTTAAAGTATATTTTTTTTAATCTGTGAGTACCTCTATTTTAACAAAAATGTGAAATTAACGAACATTATCATAAATCTTATAAAGAATACAAATTCTTGAAAACAGCAGAGGTGAAATTTGGTGCATAGGGGAGAAAGGGAGCCCATCATCTTAATAATCCGTAATCCGTAGTCAAAATTAGTATAAGAAGAACTGCCTAACAATTAGTATGAAATAAGTCAAACAGTATCCGATCTAACAATATGTTATATTTGCATATAAAATCATTATATCGTTCCCCTAATTTTGCGAATTGCATGACTTGAGACAGGATTTTTGAAACCTCTGGGACATTAACTTACATTTTAGTCACCGGTCTCGTTTGAGAAAATAACCATAACATGCTCTTGTATATCGAAATAGTTGGGAAATATAAAGGCCATATGTAGATGAGAATGGAATATTGCTAAATAAAATGGAAAGTTGACGTTTGAGATTGCTAAATAAAATTGACGTTTGAGAAGGCGAAGTCATCCCGTTTGTTATTAAGTTGAAATATCAACTTTAGAATATTTGTGTGTAGAAACAGAACGATTTTCACAGAGTATTTAAAAACAATGTTTGATGCACATTTGTATTGTAATTTGCAAACCTTCTTGACTGACCATCTTCATAAAACTCAGATCACTGCCGACGAAAATTCCCTGCCCTTGAGCTGTAAAATGAAGAAACTCTTTCAATTGAATCATTCAAAGATCGAATGTAAATATTAGGTACACAACCCGTTATGTAACATTCTTGTCAGATATATATTTTATTTGGAAAACAAGTCGGAAAAACAGAACTAACCTTCCAAGCCCGATATGAAAATTCTTCTCAAAGTTTAAAAAAATAATTTGCTACTTTTACACCGAGAAAAGATCAAGGATTATGCTAGCATATTCTATTTTCCTTGCGTTATGACATTTGCTACGTAAATGTGTATGCAAATTCATAATTTGTTATACGATGCGTAGAGAAAAGAGCTGGACTTGCTATATTAAAGATTCTTATTTAGTTACGATAGCATGCGTCAAGGAGAATTAATCTTAGAATATTGGTAGAAACTGGAGAACATGGGACTGAAAAGTGAAGCTTCCAATTTTAGTAGATGCCGTAACTATTCTCTCATTTATACACGTTTTCGTCATTTCTTTTACCCGAGAAAACAATTTTCTTGAACCCGATTCTTTTCATGTAACATTCAGTGAAGAACATATGACCCACTTCAGATATAACCTTTTGGACTTAAAGCTTCTATTAAAACTCCTATTAAATTCCCATAATGATCATAACTTGAAGAAAATGAAGCTACGCTATGGGAGGATGTTGTCAAATTGACAAATATAACGTTGTTCAAGCCCTTGAGAAGATTTTCAAAATTTTTCCTGTGATATTTATTCATGTGTGAAGCTTTACAGTCCCGATCTGGGAAATATTTTTTGAAAGGAATTTCTAATGCACTCCTAAATGTATTTGTCAAATTTGCATCCATTCCTCTCTCTCTCTCTCTCTCTCTCTCTCTCTCTCTCTCTCCTAATATTGGGACTATGATCTAGAGAATGACATGCGACTAATAGATTTCTCCCTAATGATGAGTAATTCGTGTCTTTAAGGATGATTTTCAAATATGTTTAGTATGCGACGCATTTTAAACTTCTGTCCTGGACCTAAGGAAGGGGAATCATAATTTGAACAATCTTGAATCTATTCTATATTGTAAGAGAGCATGATTGTTTTTTTTGTTTTGTTTTTTCACCTTGAATACACACAGAACATTCTTTTGAATATCTAAACAGGTGAGAGACAAAACACCTTATGCATTTTATAATGAAACGTTGCTACACAAATTTGGAAAGTTGTACACTTTTGATTTTGAAACAAATTATTCTTTTATCAAGTTAAATTAGATATATCGAAAATGTGATTTCAATATAAGCAATATAAGTTTACTAAAAATTTTGTATATTTTTTTTAGAATCCCCATTCGATTTACACCACTTCTGGTATATGTAGACACACAGTGTCTTTTAAGTTTCTCCTTCACAGCTTTTAACATTTTCGTGAGGGGCAAAGTTAGGGGTTTGGTAGAACATTTATGGGATCCAGCAATGTATCTTTATGTGTAAGGGTTTTTATAAAATTTAGGAATCCAGTATAGGTATAGTAATTCATATTCATCCGACCTAATGACTGGGATAAAACTGAAGCATGGTTTTGAAGAATTTGTCTTTTGAAATGGCAGTTGGAGTATAGGTAAGATTACCAAAAGTAGAAGTAATGCTTAGTTCGTTTAAAATACAGTTGTAATATTGAGCCTTACAAACAAAGAGAATGTTTTTACAAGCTTTGTCAGGTGGAACCAAACATAGTCCTCATGTAACCTATATAATTCCTTTATCACTTCTGGTTTACTAAACACAGAAGGATAGATGGTACGTAATTTTGTTTACATATATCTAATGCGGGATTTTAATATTACTCTTATACTTTTAATCCATTCTGAATATGTATCAAGTTCTTTTTCATATTTAGCCCATCGTCTGATATAATCCCCAACAGAATTCATAATATAAATGAAGTTCTATCGTCAATTGAAAGACCGAGGTTCTCTGTATTTAGGATTGTTTAGAATACGTAATTTGATGTCTTCATTTTCAACTACATGTATATCACAATTATATGCATTTTCATTACAACTTCTACTACATTTCAAATGCCTATTTATATCTGCCACTTGCACCATTTTATCACTAGCTGAATATGCATAGTTTTATTGATGAGTGGCAAAATGCACGGGTTACCTCACTGTATAAAACTGGTGAAAATGTTTTGGTCAATAACTACCGTCCAGTGTCTGTTCTGCCTATTATCAGCAAAATTATTGAAAGACATGTTTACAATTATTTTTACGAATACCTAATACATCAGGATCTTATCAATGAAAAACAGTCTGGTTTTAAACCCAAGCATTCATGCGAAACAGCTCTTCATAGTATAATTGAAAAATGGTTACGAAACATTGACAATGGAAAACTTATTCTTATTTGTAGATCTAAGTAAAGCTTTTGACACGGGAAATCATGACGTATTACTTCACAAACTACTGTCTTTTGGAATATGTGAACATTCACACAATTGGTTTAAATCTTATTTGACAAATAGATCACAATCACTGCATGAAAAAATAACTTTACAAAACTTTACTTCGGAAGTAAATTCTCCTAAAGGTTAACCAAAAATCAAGGTTACCTTTGCGTCAACTTTACTTTAATTAAAGAAGCAATGGTTATCTTTAAGTAAGTTTACGCGAAATTAAACCTATAAAGATCACCTTTAAACTCCTTTACTTTCAACATTTGGTTAAAGATGACCTTTTACGATTTACTTCGCATTAAATATATTCTTTAAGTTCCTTTACTTCTAACAAATTAAAAAAAAATGTAGTGAAAAAAAGGGGGGGCTCTTAATCTGCCATTGTTAGCACATTAAAAATTAGTTTTAACAAAAGGCATAGTGCTTCAGATATTGACTTTTTGTACAAACAAAAATGTTTATGGATTGGATATCTTAAATGTTATATGTAGATATATATTGTATATATTTAACTTGAACACATCAGATCAGAAAACAATGAACAGATTTTCTCCCATGCCCCACAAAAACATATTTTGAAGTGAGGTGAGATAAACACAACATAGGAGCTTGCAAATCTTTTCATCGCTTAAAGGGTTTTGTTCTAGAACTTGTGTAAATTATTATATTGTCTTCCGAGGTTGGATATCACCTATGGAACATATTCCTTATTTACATAGTTTTTGATTATATTGTCTCCATTCAGTTTTGGCCTCATATTTTAATCGAAAGATCTAATTTCCATACTGAGGGTATATCCAAAGATTGTTTTCCTTGGTTATCACAGCAAAACCATTTGCAATTGTAAATTGAAATATAATGAATAAATTGTTCGTTCCTTGCACTTTCAAATTCAGTTCATGATGTACAACACTTTTCTTCAAATTAATATACTTTTTAATTACAAAATAAAAAAACAACAAAACTGCTTCCTGTACATAATAAATACCATCTTAATGTAACACTTTACAGTCAATAAATAATTAACTACAAAAATACTTATAAGATCAGGAAAATAAACACTTCAAATTAGATTGAAAACGTATACATTGCAAGAATATTATCAACCTACCTGAATAGTATTTGCTATGCAAACACTTTTCTGTAATGTGCAGACTAAAATGATCATAGAGTGTATGTATGTATACATGTAGACCTATATGTCCGGTTTCACAAGTAATATGCAGACTTATGCAATCAGATAGTGGTGTACATACATACATATATATATATGTAGACCAATGTGTCCGGCTTCACACATCAGCTGCATGTGCCCGACTTCACAAGTTTTTGTAATGTGCAGACTGATGTAATCAAATAGTGGATGTACATGCATGTATATGTAGACATATGTGTCCGGCTTCACACATCAGCTGCAAGTGCCCAACTTCACAAGTTTTTGTAATGTGGCAGTGCTGACTGATGTAATAAAATAGTGGATGTACATGCATGTATATGTAGACCTATGTGTCCGGTTTCACACATCAGTTGCATGTGCCCGACTTCACAAGTTTTTATAATGTGCAGACTGATGTAATCAAATAGTGGATATACATGCATGTATATGTAGACCTATGTGTCCGGCCTCACACATCAGCTGCATGTGCCCGACTTCACAAGTTTTTGTAATGTGGCAGTGCTGACCGATGTAATCAAATAGTTGATGTACATACATGTATATGTAGACCTATGTGTCCGGCCTCACACATCAGCTGTATGTGCCCAACTTCACAAGTTTTTGTAATGTGCAGACTGATGTAATCAAATAGTGGATGTACATTCATGTATATGTAGACCTATGTGTCCGGTTTCACACATCAGCTGCATGTGCCCGACTTCACAAGTTTTTATAATGTGCAGACTGATGTAATCAAATAGTGGATGTACATGCATGTATATGTAGACCTATGTGTCCGGCTTCACACATCAGCTGCATGTGCCAGACTTCACCAGTTTTTGTAATGTTCAGACTGATGTAATCAAATAGTTGATGTACATACATGTATATGTAGACCTATGTGTCCGACTTCACACATCAGCTGCATGTGCCCGACTTCACAAGTTTTTGTAATGTGGCAGTGCTGACTGATGTAATCAAATAGTTGATGTACATACATGTATATGTAGACCTATGTGTCCGGCTTCACACATCAGCTGCATGTGCCCGACTTCACAAGTTTTTGTAATGTGCAGACTGATGTAATCAAATACTGGATGTACATGCATGTATATGTAGACCTATGTGTCCGGCTTCACACATCAGCTGCATGTGCCCGACTTCACCAGTTTTTGTAATGAGCAGACTTGGGTAATCAAATTGTGTCTGTATATATATCCAGATCAACATATGTGTCCGGCTTCATATCATGCATATCAAAGTCACAAGAATCTTTCACGTTGTATAACAACGATTGTGTTAATTCCTTGAAAGTTCTCAAAAGCATATACAAATTTGGATTTTATTCTTTGAATGGGAATAAAACTAGCAGGTCCTTCACATCCATACATATTGGCCTTCCAAACTTCAACTGGTTTACCAAAATAATTTCAAACTGTTTCGTTTACTTTGCATAACCATTTCACCCTGGCAAGGCAATGGACATGTGATTTTCCTTCAATGAGAATATTATGCAATACTATTTTTTCAACTTGACCAGGCCTGGGTTTGAGGTTCATGTTCTCAAATGAAGATATCTGTCCATTATCACGATACCAATGTGCAATTATATATCATGGAGGATCGGTTGCTTCGTCACTCTTTGCAGTTTTACTGCCTCTACACTTCACAACGCATCTTGTGGAGTAGGTCTGGGTCTTCCTTATTGCTTTTGTCTTCCTCTCTAGGTGTCAGTGCTTCCAGTGGTCCAATGTAACTAAACTTGCACAGTTCATAGTTCACATCACAATCCTCAAGTCTTTCAACATCCTGGAATCTAGTGCCTGTTTTGACAGTGTCTTTTCCAATTTTCGTGCATCACGGCTTTGGGCTCTCTCGTATTTCTTCTTTGTTGATAAAGTTATTGATGGATCTTGTTCCACAGGTCCTAACTTAAGAGAGGGTGCCCAGTCAGGTTTTAAATAGTCTTGTCATAGAGTTCAGCCTTTGTTCCTGAAACATGAATTACAATATAATGCTATATCAATCTACTTAAATGATACATAGATTTCATTAAGAATATAATAGGTTACTCCCGGCCTTTAAATTGAACCTGACAGGCAACGAAATTAAGGGGAAATACTCGCTAAATGCGAGTTCAAAATTGAAATTGTAAGTGAAAAATCACAAGCGATTGCAACTTTTTGCGAGTGAAAAAACCCGGATCTTTTTTTCAGATTTCCTCGGTTTATTGGCTGTGCTTTGAAGTTTACAATAATTTTGTCTTGTGCATAGAAACGCTTTACAGAATGAATATACAAGTATTGAAAAGTAAACGTGGATCGAATAAATAGCTTAGGCCAAGGTCATCTCAGTCAGTGATGTCGAAGATGGCCTACTTCATGCATACTTCGGGCGTCTCAGAGGCATCTGATTTAAGTAGCAAGTATGTTGATCTCGTCCATGTTTACATGAAACAACACATGAAAGTGTTAGTGTCACCGCTTCACGCGATATCCTTCTGTAGTCTATAGTCAAACACTTAGAGTTTGCGGGTTTTTTTTTCAACTAGAATTTTTTAGATGAAATTTCCAAAAGTTTTGAACATATAGTGTGAATTGGCGCAAACAGTCTTCAAGATTTCAAACCACATGATGTTGTAAATAGGTGGTAGATCTCTGGACAGCGAATTCGCTGCACAAGTGTACCCTATGACCCTCACCATGCACCGATGATACTTGTATGTTGTCTGATATTCATTAAATTTTAAATGAAAGAATTCTCAATATTATTTTTATTATTGCACTTTGCAGAAGATTTTAAAAGATTTTCCCTATATTTTGATATAGATACATGCTTGTTTTCTTAAATTCCTGTAAAACAGCAATCGATTGAAAAATGCTAGTAAAAGCTCAATTTTGCTAGTTGGAAAATAATCCACTAGCTAAAATTTGCTAGTAGTGAAAAAAGTTCATTTCGATCCCTGCCTGATCAAAGAATATGTGCATGCATGAAGCTGCGCTCGCTCAGACGGTACTAGCACCATCAACATATTAAAATAAGACAAACAATTTTTGATTTATTATAAATTAACAAAATATATAACCTAATTAAAACTATTACCTGAAACGAAGTGATCTGAACAGACTTTAAAATGACGTTCCTCGGGTTGAAATCTGATCTGTTGATCCGCGCCAGCCAAAGTGTTCTCCTCTAAGCTGACAACTCTTCCGTCTGCTTTCCTTGAAGTTTTACAATTTTAGGAATGTCATAAAAGCGTCTGTTTTCATCTCCACTCACTGACCGGTTGTTACAACCCCACACAACACAAGTATTAACCATATCCTTGCTGTAACTTAAATAACCCTATCTTGTTTACGCTTCCACGCTTCAATCTGTTGCCCTACAATATGGCCGCCGAGTGCATTATGGGTATAATCGTGACGTCAAAGATCAACAGATCGGATTACTCCATCTCAAGGCGCGGCTAGTTTCTTTGTTTTACACAGAGTTTAAAATGGACTTGGACCCAAGGCTTTTTAACATTTGCCGATGGATTGGATTCAGAGGCGACAGATTTAGAGGTTGAGGATGAAAGATTACATCTTCATTTTTCATCAGGAGGCGAATCAGAGCCAAAATCTGTGTTATCAGCAACACCCAAGACAAAGGTTTGATCATGTTTACCTAGATTTCTTTTCTTAAATAGGCCTATGATTTTTGTTGTTGTAATTTTAGATCTAGGCCTATAGTTGTTTTATCTTTTACTTTAACAACATACCCCCCCACCCACCCACCCACCCCCACCCCCACCTATACACTGTATCAGTCACTTTGATTAAACATTGTATCTGTGCACAGGTACATGCATGTAATATACATATACATGCGCGGATCTAGAAGGGGGAAGGGGGGGTCCGGACCCCCCCCCCTGGAATTTGCAAAGATAAAAAAAATTACAATATAACGATTTATAAGAAAAATGAGTTGACTGTTATTATATTATAAATATGTTTTTGTGAAAAGGTTCGAAACCTCCACCCCCCCTGGAAAAAAAATTCTGGATCCGCGCCTGCATATATATATATATATATGCTATAGCTACTTCCTCGATCTCACTTTTTCTGAATTATTATAGTTACATGTATATGTTGGGAGGGGGGTCTGGCATCTTCTGATTGCAAACTTGAGTCGTAAAAGATGCTGACTTTTACAGTCAGTTTAATTTGTAATATATTAGTGTGATTAGAGCAGATTATTTTTTTATGATTTGGCTTCCAATTTTTACTTTCAGAATTTTTAAATTAAATTCTATGGTTTGTAAATAGATATTTGGTTTTCAAAATGGATATATTATATTTATCAAGATCCATATGTGCATTGTGTACAACTGCAACACATTCATGAGGAAATGGCATTCAATAATATAATTTTTGATATCAGATATATTAGGCAAAAACAATGAAATTGTAATTGATATATATTGCAAGTAGTGTGTCTGACTGACTGACTGGACGTGCATGTATTTATGAAGTTTGATATTTTATCCATATAAAAATTGTATAGGTTATTGTACTAAGACATTATCTTTAAGTAGTTTATTATAGGCATTAACTTTTAGTAGTTTTAGACAGAAATTTGGCTATTTTTCTGCATTTGTTTAATTTCCACATGTAATTTCCTTTTTGTACAGAGTAAGGAATCGGTTATGTTTTACACTATTGTTTTCTTCTCGTTTAGAAAAGAACAGCCACATCATTGCAATCTACAGGTTTAAGGAAATCTCCTAGAAAACCTGCCAAAGACAGGCTCTATGAAACCCTGCAGCTTTCTTGATGTGAATCTGGAGATGAAGATGAACCCCAACATGATCCTCCAGCACAAAAGGGTAAGAGTCAATTTTCAATGCAGTTCCAATGCTTTAATAAATATTATAAATTGTATGCCTTTTTGACTATAGTCTATATAATTTAATATTGTGTCTGTCCTTCCATGTGTGAAATTGTTGAAAATGTGTAAAATCACCTCATGAAACATACACATAACCAGTTCCAGAGGAATATGAATTTAGAATATTCTTTCGGTTCTTTGCCAGAAAAAGAAAAGTATTGAGTGTACAACAGAAGTCTGAAGGTCTCCAAGAAAACATTTGAAGGACAAGAGTGCATCATGGATGAGGCATCTCTCCCATTCAGAATTAGATTACTCAAATGGCCTCCCTGTTTCCCATATATATATATCATTATTGTTTTCTCTTTCATTCAGAGTGCAGTGAAGGACTCTTATTTAAATGGTCAACAGACGGATTTGAAATGGAACTATGTTACAGCAAAAGGTATTTTTGCATACATATATAATGAGACAATATTTCTTGCAAATGTTGAATTTATAAATGCTTTGTCAGTTTTTTGTTATTATGAATTAATGAAATTACTTGTAAGGCCATCACACACTGTGCACATGAATGCATTGGTTAGGATATTCGTGTGGGTCTCTTCACATCTTTGTTTTGTTTTGAAATAATGGATGTTCCTGAAAACATTCTCCAAACAATAAACCAGATTCGCAGTCCATAAATGTATAAATAAATCATTCAACCAATGTTAATTGTGTAAATTTAGTAAAAATATTTCAAAATATTAAATTTAAAAAATAACCCAGCTGAATTACTTTGAATTTTATACACTAATTCATTTTTGGGGTAAAAGTTTAACTCCCAGGAGTACATTAACTACTTTAAAGTAATTTGTAACCAAGTAACAATCTTGTTATTTTGTAGATTCATGGATGAAGAAAATGTACCACTGACAGTATTGATGAGGAACGTTGTACAAGGGATTGCGCCAGATGAAAGAATTGATGTTACAGATGGTACTAATGATAATGCTGTTATAAATTTTGCTAAATCTAACAGATTTCAATTTATATTTAATCTGAAAAGCATTACATTATGGTTCAACAGTTATTACCAATGAGAAAGCAAACGTTGATTATAAGTTTATTTATTTGTCCTAATTTAGAATTAACAAGAGGTACTGTGAGCAATGCTCACTAAGAATACCCCCGCTTACCCCAATCTCCCAAAGGGTGTTGGTAATAGGTATAAACTACCTCTTTTCTGAGTGTAAAAAACAAATGGCTTGACAAACCGAACCATGCATATTGCTACTTCGATGTCCAGTGCGCGTGACCTTTGACCTTTTGACCCCAAAATCGATAGGGAACATCTTCATCCCATGGGTAGTCCATATATATGATATGGTGACTGTAGGTGGAAAGGATAACGCTTTAGAGCCCGGAAACCATATTGCTACTTCAATGTCCAGTGCACTTGACCTTTGACCTTTTGACCCCAAAATCGATAGGGAACATCTTCATCCCATGGGTAGTCCATATATATGATATGGTGACGGTAGGTGGAAAGGATAATGCTTTAGAGCCCGGAAACCATTGCGTCTACAGACGGACCGACGGATAGACAGACGGACAACCCGATTCCAGTATACCCCCCACAACTTGTTGCGGGGGGTATAATTACAAAGAAATCGTAGGTTGAACTAAGGCTATAATTAGTTATTTTGAAACATATTTACATTATTTTGTGCAAGATCTTTTATTCAGCATCTTTTATTTTCTAGCTGCCATTAAAAGATATTTTACATCCAAAAAGGAGGCCAACAATAGGCACAATAAGAATAAAGAAGAGTTAAATAAAAAGAGGCAAGCAACATATGAAAGGAAGAAAGAGGTAAACTTGAAATTCAATTTAGCTCAGTAATCATACAGTTTTACTTAAAGCTCATCTTAGAACATTGTTATTGATTTTGATGACACTGGATGAAGATTATCGAAATGGTTTAGGTCACTTGAGGAAAGAAAAGGAAGTTGATGAAAGGGTGTCTATATGAGTACTTGATTGTGTGCCCATGTATTTAAAAATATATTCAAAACAAATGTTTCATTGAAGTGATTTGGGTAAATATGGAAGGTAACTGCAATTATTTTTTTCCTTTAATTTAAAACATATCTTTTTGGACAGAAATTGAAGAGGAGACTTGTTGCGGTAGAGCAGAAGACGGGATGGACCAAGGAGAAGAAAAATAAAGTTAGAACATTTTTCCAGCTACCATATGCTCACAAATATATGAGCAGTGATGAGGAGGGAGATGATGGTTTTGTGTCCCATCCATATTCCTGGGAGAGTGAGGAATTACAGAAAGTTAAAGGAAGTCTGGACAAAAAATATTTAGAGACATGTCCTCCACGTAGCAAGAGGTTATTGTCCAAAAAAGTAGGGGGTCTCTAAGAGAAGAAGAGCCTATTAAATTGAACATTATACATGCATGGACGTTAAACATGTGAATTGCATGTTAAAATATGTTCTTAACATATAATATTTATTTTATTTTTTGAATATGTGATGCATATGCAATTTCTTTTTTGTAACACCACTTTTTCATTTGCACACATATTTAGTCTTTGAATCTGAAGTGCCACAGGGATCTGTATTGGGACCATTGTTGTTTTTATATATATGTGTTAATGATATTGCAGATATACAGATTATTTGCGGATGAAAGTTCTCTGCAGCAGTCATTCAAATCTGTTAAATTTTTCGAAGACAATTTCAATTATGATCTTTAGGTTCAGAAAATGACCTTTGTAGTTCAATTCTTTTAAAACAAAATTTGATACCATTGATACAATAAGAATTCTTCAAATTAAGCATATATTTACACAAAATTCAAGATAATGCATTCTATCATAAAATATATCAAAAATATTTTGTTATGCATCGCAACATGTTTGAAATATCAATGATTTATTGTGTACAATTTGTTTTATATTGTTATACATGTCCATGTATATTAACCACCATTATTGTGGTATATAATCATACATTTCTGAAAAATAGAAATTAATAAATTGACTATTGATATTTAAATATGCAGCTTTTGTTATCTCAACAGATCATTTAAAACGTGATTCTACAAGAAATGTCTTGTACTAAGATATGAACTCCTCATTCACAATATATACTTTTGTATAAAGATTTTTATTGCAATTTGATAAAATCTGAAAAGGGGAGTATACAGATTTCCATATTAATGGTAAAAATTACACACCTTTAAATTTGATTAACTATTCTCTTTATTAAAAATTAATTAAATTAAAGTCATTGGTAAATATTACCTTTTACTTTTTGTAAACATAAATTTACTCTCATAATATTATATTTAGGTTCCTGTAAATTCATTGAAAAAGACAATCTTTAAATTTTTGTAAAGTTGCATTTACTTGAGCAAATATGGTCCTTAATTTTTTCGTAAAGGTATTGTAAATTGGGCAATTACAAAAATTTTCTTCCCAGTAAAGGTAATTAAAGACCATATTTACCATCTTTTTCTTATTTAAGTAAATGTGATTAAATACACTTAAAGCTATTGTAAATAAAGTATTTACAATATCTTTACTCCCTTTGTAAAGGCAGTTTTTCAAGCAGTGAATGTGTTAGATAGAATGGAATTCAGTCCGACAAACTAGACATTACAATAGGAGTACCTCAAGGATCAATATTTGGTCCTTTGTTTTTTTTATTCTATATGTAAATGACAATCCAGATTGCTTACAATACTCTGCAGCCCATATGTGTGCGGACGATACAACCCAAGATGTCTCGGATAAAAGTATAGATGTTATAGAAAACAAATTATATATGGATCTTAAGAATACTTTGGAATGGATGGATAAAAACAAACTTACGATCAATCTCAAGAAAACGCAGTGCATGATGATTGGTACAGAAAAAAAGATTAAGAAATTGTAGAAAACTTTCGATAAAAGTGGACAATATCGCCATCGAAAATGTATCATATGCAAAACTTGAATGTTTACAATACGTTTATCAACACAATGCTCCCTCAACGTGCAAGGCGTCGCCTGACGACAGAACAACTGAGCAGATGTATTGAAATGTTTGACGCTGGCTATTCACAACGTGACGTTGCAAATGCACTAAACGTCAGCCAGAGCGTTGTAAACAGGGCCTGGAACCGACAGCAAACCTTTGGTACAGCAGTACACCGACATGGGGGTGGTCGTCAGAGGTCGACAACCCAACACCAAGACCATTTTGTGGCTCTTCAGGCACGACGCCATCCCTTCTGGACAGCAACAAGCCTACGTAACGACCTCCTGAACGCCTCGGGGGTGAATGTGTCCACTCAGATGATACGGAATCAGCTTCACAATGCAGGTCTCAACTCGAGAAGGGCATGTGTTCGAGTCCTTCTGACTGTTCGACACCGGCGGGAGCGATTGGACTGAGTTGAAGATCATGTCAGGTGGACACAGAACGATTGGGTTCAAGTTCTGTTCACCGATGAGTCCAGGTATTGTTTGGACTTTACAGACAGGAGGCACCGAGTGTGGCGACGACAACGTGAACGTTTCCATGATGCCAACACCAGTGAACATGACTGTTATGGTGGTGGTTCCATCATGGTCTGGAGTGGAATCAACAGGGATGGAAGAACATATCTTTATGTCCTGGAGGGAGGGACAATGACGGGGGTGCGGTACCGGGATGAGATCCTCGATGTTTACGTCAGATCCTACGCTGGTGCTGTTGGCCCTAAGTTCATCCTGATGGATGATAACGCCCGTCCTCATCGCGCCAGGGTGGTGGAGCAGTACCTTCAGCAGGAAACAATTGTCCGTATTTGTTACGATTGAAGTCAGCATTTCGCAAATTCTATGGTCGTTATAACGATCTAGTTCGTCAATACAACCTCGCATTGCGTCAAATGCTGTCTGACGTGTTTCACACCAATTGTTAACCCGTTCTTGACACATTGATTTTGACTGCGGATAACTCCGTTTACCTGATCAGGATATAGGGCTCACGGCGGGTGTTACCGGTCAACAGGGGATGATTACTCCTCCTAGGCACCTGATCCTACCTCTGGTGTGTTCAGGGGTCCGTGTTTGCCCAACTATCTATTTTGTATTGCTTGTAGGAGTTATGAGATTGATCACTGTTCGTTATATTCTCCTTACATTACCCAACATTGGAAACTTTTAAATCCGCTTATCTTAGAATTTGTTTTCATTCGGGAAATTAAAACCATATAGATTTGTTTTTGATTATTTTCAGTTTTATTTTTATTTGTTTTGTTTTATTTTCAGTTTTAAATATGTAAATAGCATACATGTATGTATACAACATACCTTCATATAGTATTTTATATTGTATCTGTATAATACTGCTGTCTGTATATGTAAATCTTATACGATACCAATTTTGATGCACCAGATGCGCAATTCGACAAATAATGTCTCTTCAGTGATGCTCAACCGAAATGTTTGAAATCCGAAATAACTATGAGGTTTTAGAACTAAATATAGCCAAAAACAGCGTGCCAATATATGTTTTCAGGACCACAATGTGAACTAGTTTTAAACTAATTGTGCTATCCTGTTTAAATAGAGGACATTATTATTATTATAGTTTAAGGAAATAAAATATTATGGATGCTAACAGGATTCTGATAGCCACTAGAGAATGCTTACTCCTCCTTGACACCTGATCCTAACTGGTATATCCATGGGGCGTGTTCGTCCATCTTTTAATGTTTTATTCTTTATAAGATTTATGAGATTGATCACTATTTGTTACTTTCGCCTTTCCTTATCTATAATGTTTTACATAAATTTGGTAATGAAATAAACGGGTGTGCTAGTTGTCTTCACATGTTCATGCAAATAAACTATGCTTTTACCGTTCATCAATAGGAACGATATACGCAAACTAGCTTATTTTACACACAGAAGCCGTTCTTTTCACACTGTTTTTTTATACGGATTACTCACTTTACCAGATCAAGATAAAGGGTTCATGCTGGATGTGACTGGTCGACAGGGGATGCTTACTCCTTTTAAGCACCTGATCACACCTCTGGTATAACCAGTGATTCGTGTTTGCCCAACTCATAATTTTGTATTCCTCATAGGAGTTATGAGATGATCACTGTTTCACCTTTTCATTGATCAACTACATTGTCATGAAAATGAAATGGCATAGTATGGTACATTAATATGCCTCGCTAATTAATATTAACACAATTAGTTTGATTGTCGAAATATTCTTCCATTAAAAACCACTTAAAATTCCCTCAAAAATCTAACCTCGACTCTGTTTGTATTTTTTATCGTGTATGCTGCTGTGTGTTTGATATAAATCAAATTTTAAAGATGGCCTGTGCAAACATTTAGAAACAACCTTTCTGTAGTTAATGCAGTATAATGCGTGTCAAAACATGTTTTCTCAATGAGGATATGAAAGATAATACAATGTCTTAAATACACAGAATTTGACCCCCTGATCAGCAACACATGAGAGGTATTTACACATTGTTTAAAAATGTTCTAAAACATAACACAGGTATATGGACGAAAATCAATATGCTATCATATCACAGATAAGGACTAATCGACAAAGTACGGAGATGTTCAAACTTTTATAAAAATCGGTCGTTTTGTCACTTGTCAAGCAACATAAAACAAACAAACAAGAGTGATCTTGACAAGTACAAATCAAATCACACAATCTTTTAAGCACTGAGACAGTTTTTTCCATTTTACATTCAACATTCAATGATGCAAATATTTCGTACTTGAATTTGTTTAAAACATATATATGTAATAGTGGTTCAGTATATTTCAATTCACTAATGTTGTGACTGTAATAAACCTTTGCTGTGTCATCTCCATGTTCTATGAAAGCAACTAAATTATTAATTCGAATTTTAAAGTCCAGGATTCTATACACTGAACAAATCATTATCAGAAATGAATATAACATGAATTCTTAAGGTTTTTGTACTATGATAGATATGAAAACAATAAAAGTATGGAATAATTTATATGCGTTTCACTGTATTTTTAAAAAAAAAACAAAAAACCCGTACTTGCCTATCAACACTATTTAAAACTCCAAGGTAGCAACCATTTTGGTTTTTTTGTTGATCCTTCACTAGTACATTTAGCTCTTGTGGTTTTCCAACAAAAGTAATGGACCGACTTACCCTTTTTTGGTAAATTCTATTGTAAATGGTAGTTCCAGTATTGTCTTATGGGCATAATCAATTTGGTGACAGTATTCCAAGCATTAGAATGTTTACAAATGTTCATTGAAACACTGCACCACCTGAGGAATGGAAGTGCATTTTATCAAGATGAGATTTTCGCGGAGTCCTGCTCAAGACAAACATCGGTATTGATTGCTCATTCGATATACGCTCGGTATTTAAAAGTGAGAAGTCCTTCGGATATTACCTTATATCGGGGACTCTGTCGCGGCAGGTGTTAACAAGTTAACGAATCCTCACTGCTACGGCCGTAAGCTTAATGCATAGGTTTAAAGGACCTCCCCACTTTAGATGTAACTTGTGGTCCCTTTTACCACCCCTCATTTAAAAAAAATGAATTATCTTTTATACTTTATTAAACACCGATTTTTCTCGTGTACGTACACAGTCCTTGTTCACTAAGATATTGGAAAATAAGGGTAGAAAACCAAGTTTAAATGATCATCCCTAGACTGAAAACTACAGAATTACATGTAAATGAGGTAAAAAGAAAACGCACGGTTTTTGTGGATTTTTATTATGTTTCTTTCTTTCTATGAATTTCACCACCAGCATAAAATTTTCCAGTCTTGCCTTTTGTATATATATTTACTTTATGACAAAAACGACTTGAAATAGAATAAAGAAATTTTGAAAACTTTGTGTTCGATATATACAAAGGATTTCTAAACCGGTCAATTGATGAATATCAACAGAGATTTAACAAAAACAGACAAATTCGATTACAAAAGACAGCATAGCTCTTAATGTTAACAAACCTTTCAGTAAAATAATATGCCAAATCTCTAAGTTAAGGTATCAATGAACATCTTGCGACATAAATTACATAATTCAAACTTTGAAGTTTTACTAAACCATCGGGGTCCTACGTCACAATTAAAGTGGAGGGGGTCATTTGTGGTACTTCACTGGTAAAATCTTCGTCGGGGCGCAAACCAATCAATCAATCAAAAGCATTTTATACAAAGATTAAAAAGGACAAAATTATTAAAGTCTTTTAAAGTATTTTGAGTATTGCATGCATTTAACGCTTGCTGTCCATGGGCTACACCACTAATTTGAGTCACCCTTGGTCCGGCTGTTCTTCAGAATATTCTAAAAAGATATTTGCTCTCTTTAATAGCATTTCAACAAATGACAAAATTGGTAGAATATTATGAACTCAACCTAGACCTAAAAGGTCCCACACAACATATCTCATTATATGTATCAATATTTGATCTGGAGAAGATAATTTTTAGAACAGATTTTAATGCTTTTCTTCTTAATTTCATATAATATGTGAACTTTGATCCCCGGTTTAAGCCCTATCCTCACCACTGGGTCGAAGTGAATACCCACTTGAATTCAGAACCTTTGCATATTGATACGATTTAGTAGGATACTGCAAGTCTTGAAATCATGTTTTTTGAAAGTGCGTATATATGTTTATGAACAGTTGGGTTTCCTATTCAACACAAGTCAAATATGAATCTGCGCTACACAGGGATGCTTGCATGATATTATATTTAATCGGTGATTCTTGATAAGAACATTTTCAAAGAATATATGTATTCTATTGTAAAACTGTGATCCCCTATTTAGACCCCATCCTACTCTTTCCCTGAACCATGATTCGAAGAAAATTGATTCTGCATTACTCAAGGATATAAATCATGCCAAAAATCACCGCCCTGCTGGTCTAAAGAAATTATAATTTAAAAATGTACATAAATTGGCATGTTAAAGTATGATCCCAGGATGTGGCCCTACTTTACCCCTGAGGCTATGATTTGAAGAAACTGAGGTCTGCTTACCAAGGAATGTCTTCATATTATCAAACATGACCTATCATTGGGTCAAATTCTGTCTGACGTGTTTCATACCGATTGTTAAGCCGTTCTTGGCACACTGATTCTGACTACGGATAACTCCGTTTACCTGATCAGGATATAAGGCTCACGGCAGGTGTGACCGGTCGACAGGGGGTGCTCGCTCCGCTTAGGCACCTGATCACACCCCTGGTGTGTCCAGCAGTCCATGTTTGACCACTATCTATTTTGTATTGCTTGTAGGAGATTGATCACTGTTCGTTTTCTTCACCCTTCTTTGATATACGTAAATATAGCCCTGCTAATCATTCGAGGAATGTTTATGAATATTTCCCTATCTTTTCTATATAAAACGTTGTTGCCCTATTGTGGTCCCATTCTATCCCCTGTGACATAGTTTGAGCAAAATTCATTCAGCACTACCTGAAGATGCTGTTATATCAACATTGACTACTCGTGACCCCGTTGTTCTTGAGAACATGATTTTAAAAAATACTTCAAAGCTATCCTCATGCAAGGAGAGGGAAATGGCCTTTTATTTGAAAAAAGCAAAACAAAAACAAAGAAAAACGTGAATTACGTTCATTCAGGAATACCATGTGTCAAGTTTGTTAGAAATTAACTCTAATGTTCTGGAGAAGAAAATTAGATTGTAAAAAGCAACAACACCATCGACGACGACAGACAATGGAGACATTATGATAAGAAAAAATCACCTTTGGATTGTATTTCAAATTCAGTTAAGTTGAAACAACTAATCTGGCCATTACAAGTAGAAACCTTTTTCTGCACAATATTCATTCACGTAATAAGATTGAAAAGCGAAGATAGCGAACAGTGATCAATCTCATAACTCCTGCAAGCAATGCAAAATAGGTAGTGACCAAACACGGACCCCTGGACACACCAGAGGTGGGATCAGGTGCCTAAGAGGAGGAGTAAGTATCCCTTGTCGACCGGTCACACCTGCCGTGAGTCCTATATCCTGTTCAGGTAAACGGAGTTACCCGTAGTCAAAATCAGTGTGCCAAGTACAGCCCAACAATCGATATAAAATACGTCAGATAGCATTTGACCCAATGATAGGTTGTATTGACGAAGTCTTAACTAGGGTTTTCACATTTCCTTACAAACCCACCTCGTTTTTTATCTACTCATGCACTGAAGGAAATAATGTAACATTCAGTGAATTAATCTTTCACATTGTAAGAAATGAATTGACGGATATTAAGATTTGTTTTTCCGCGAATTAAACTGACCGCGATTTGTTGCTAAATGAAAAAATCGCGATTTTTCCGACCGCGATATTAACCTGCTATACAGGAGGCACTAAATCAATTTAAGAACAAAATTGACAGGGTTGCTTTAAAATATGTTATCTACCACAGCGGTCGACAGAGTGCTGTCTGATGTGTTTCATGCCGATTGTTAGATCGTTCTTGGCACACTGATCTTGACTAGGGTTAACTCTGTTTACCTGATCAAGATATAGGGCTCACGGCGGGTGTGACCGATCGACAGGGGATGTTTACTCCTTCTAGGCACCTGCTCCCACCTCTGGTGTGTCCAGAGGTCCGTATTTGTCCAACTATCTATTTTGTATTGCTTATATATATTTCTCAGGGGATGATGGGCTCGCACCCCCGCCCCCAACTCCACTCCCATATGTGCGTCTGACATATAACCTCACTAATGGAATTAATTTATATAATTTCAAAGAAAATAGGAAAAATGTATGGCCTGGTGTAATGAAAATCGCAGATTAGCTTGATAAAAAAGATGAAAAGACAATGCTCAATCTGAATATTTATAAAGTCATGTTTATTTTATAAAGAGGGCATTAAAGCAATAAATTATGGTGCGGAATCCTAATCTTTGAAACAATAATTAGATATTTCAGCATTCCTATATAGCAAATAGTTGTGATTGAAGTTTGATGCATGTCGTTCCCTTTTTTGTTGTTGTAAGGATACATTAAAATCCATTTACAGGATTAAAAGTAACCAACTTAATCATGGCCATTTCATTTTAAGCTTAAAGCAATACAAGCTGTACCTGGGGGTATTTTTTATATTATCCAATTATGCATTAAATAACACATATTGGTATAACTAATACAATGCCCAAGATCTGCAGAAAATTCAGCAAACTAAACTAGGGAATTTAATCGTATATACAAGGACATGGAAACGAGGATTGCCGAACATAATCGGGTCGTTGAGCCCGAGGTTATATACAAAGACGGAAACTGACTTGAGTTTTAAAATATTACATCGTTTCATGAATGACAAAGAGTATATTAAGTGTAAGAAAGTAATAATTACGCAAATGTGCCACTCAAATAAAACTTGATTGTAAATTTTCTATAAAGTTGGCATGATAATTTGTTTACAAATCAGACACGTGCTCAGTGCCCCTCTTTCGCTTTTTTCGAACTAGTGACCTTCGAGGTCAATGCACATCGTAAATTACGAGCAGGAATTACTGACAGGATGACAATGATTCACGAATCGACATTTTCTGCTGATTTAACGGGGTTATTGTTTCAGATTCACTTTGATTCTATGAAGGTATATATATTCAATCACAAATATGTTACATATTTTTTCTTTTACTTTTCAATGTATTTGCCATCAGTTACAGCTTGTATTGCTTTAAAGCTATATATTTTCATAGATATAAGTACAATGGTGAAGTTCTCTGTTATAGTGCAATGTGAGTGGCGTTGTTGACTTTCATATTGATTTCATGTACAAGGTGAATATAACGAACAGTTATCAATCTCATAACTCCTACAAGCAATACAAAATAGATAGTTGGGCAAACACGGACCCCTGGACACACCAGAGGTGGATCAGTTGCATAGGAGAAGTAAGCATTCTCTGTCGACCGGTCACACCCGCCGTGAGCCATATATCCTGATCAGGTAAACGGGGTTATCCGTAGTCAAAATCAGTGTGCCAACAATGGCCTAACAATCGATATGAAACAGGTCAGACAGCATTTGGCCCAATGATAGGTTGTATTAAGGAAGTAGATCGTTATAGCGACCATAGAATTTGCGAAATGAAGACTTTAATCGTTGAATGTAGTTGCTAAGGTAAACTAATACGCCGTGCCTAAACTAACTGGCCAGGAATACTAAGGAGACAAGACGTGAACAGTTTAAACGTCGAAAAAGCAAAGGTTTTCATTTTCTGTAACACATAATAACCATTCATTAGATCCACTGCTTTCTTTTTCGAATGATAATGTCAAATAAAAACTGTGACTTCCCTAAGATATAATTGGTATAACATTTCGTTATACGTCTTTACATGTAGTCGTACTCGTTTCCAATGTACCGACATACATAAAGGTGGAATTAAATAGAGGTAATTAATCTAGACCAAAGAGATGTTACTTTTCGGGATAAGAAAATGTGGTCGTTGAGATTGTAGGAGAATTATTTTTGACGCTAACACTTCTGTAGATGTATATGTACCTCGATTTTCCGATATAAAAACAAGCTGTTTGTTGCGCTTGCTGTGATTTCCTGGACTCTCCAGAGCACAGAAACAACTTATCAGTTACAGGCATGTCCGAGGGAAGCACATAAGATAGGATTGGGGATCCATGTAGACAATATTTCTTTTATGATTTCAAAAAAAAAAAAAAAACTCGGCAGGAGACGTCCCCGTATTCCTACAGAACTGACAGGAGACTTTAGCTAAGTACCTTTAATCGTTTTTAAAAAAATACAATGCCCAAAATGTATGTGAAAAAGTACTTCATTAATATGAAGCATACTAAAACCAAAAATACGACATTGAAAGATAAAACTCTAAAGTACATGTAGATTTACATTAGTGAAGTTGAAACTCGATAAACGAACTGGAACTTTTTGCATGCATATAATTTTCCGATGAAATAAAACATTAAACAAAGAAATAAAAATTCTACATTTGCAACAGATTTCTACATTGACTACAAATTCCATATCTCAGTGAGGCCAATAAATGCCTCTTTGACATGTGATTGTTAAATGAATTTCAACTGAGCCTCACATATTTCAAACTGAGCCCAAGGTGGTAGCGAGATCTTCCCAGAAACCATCCATCAGTTCTAAAGTGTCTGGCCACCTGATGCTCACTATGCACCACCAGATATATTGCAAGTCTTTTGGCATTCTTTCTATTGGAATGTTGTCCTTGATAATCACTATGATGGATCGTTTTCGATGGTTATGGAAGGCATGGGTCACTGCCATCTGGACGGCGTACGAATTCCAGCCACTCTTTAGAAAGTTTTCTGTAATAATGAAAACGACTTTTCGACTGTGGTCAATAGATTGTACCAGCTGGTCCACCTTTGACCTTCCGGGGATGAAGTCTTTATCAGGTAGGCTTATTAGAAAACCTAAATTTGTCAGGGCTTGATAAAGGTTTGATGTCACCAGCTTGTAATCATCTTCAGCGTATGATATGAAGGCATCGAACTCAAAGCTTTTGTTCTTGGGCAAATGTATACCTTTCAATCTGTTACGAATACGCAGAATAATGTAGTCCACATGCACACGGTATCTCTTTATAAGCGCTGATACAATGATTGAGACATTTATTAAAACTAACACAGAGGAAGAAAAAAGTAACCACATTTGAGATTGGCATTTCTTCTCAAATTCTGCAAAATTTTCTTCATCGAATAGTTTTGAAATTGTGAATGATTTTTCCATGCATTCAGTTTCATGTAAATCTCCAAAGAGATGCTGATTTTTTTTAATCCATCGAAGCGAGGAGATATGTAAACAATCACAATTTAAAGGGTTTCCTGTGATAAAAAGCTGCGCTTTTTTGAGATTCTGGAGTGTGTGAAAATCAGAGGGTTTCAATGACGAAATTTTGTTAGATTGAGGATATAAATGCGTTAGGTTGAGTAAAGGTTCTACTGCAGATGGAATAGACGATAAATAGTTGTTCTCAAGATAAAGACCAGATAAATATGTTTGATCTTTCAAAAGAGATGGCGGAAGTTTATGAATGAAAAGTTTTCGCAGGTCTAGCTGACGAAGGTTTTTCAGACCTCGGAAGATTTTACTCATGTTTAGTCCAGCATTTAAATTCAAGTTCGTGTTTGACGCTCCAAATTGTTCCAATTTTGTTAATTTTTGTAATAACTGAAACGAAATATCAGTGCAGTTGTTGTCAGAAATATCAAGAATTTGCAACTGGGGGAAATTCATCTGCCTAAGAATTCTAAATGGAAAATTTGTTTGAGACATATTCAGCACCTTCAATCCTTCGCCTCCAAAGTTCAAATGAATCTTATAAGAATCACTGAGAACGTGAATGTGATTGTGAGAAAATAGCAAAGTTTCTAATTCCTTTGAGAACGTAAATGTAATAGTCGGTGTCCCGTTCAAATGCGTTTGGACTGAATCATCAGCGATATCCGCCACACACCTTATGTTATTAAAACTAAGATCTAAGTATTTTAGTTTAGGGTAATTTTGCATCAAATTGAGCACAATAGAGAAATCTATAACTTCAATCCTGTTACGGGACAGATTAAGATGTTCAATACATTTTCCCATAGTTCATCCATGTGGTTCTACGGAAATACCTGCGATTCGGTTACTGCTGAAATCTAATGTGTTGAAGCAGACACTCAGCAGATATTCGCAATTACTTTTATTTAGAATTAAAGGTTGGCGAACAATATATGGAACATTTTCACTGGCATGTATATAGTCTATCTTTCGGTTTCGCAGACATTTTAAGGTTCTAAGTACTACACTCAAGCCACATATACCGCCGAAGTTCATTTCAACACCCTTTAGATATGGAAAATAACAAAGGAGATATTCACTGACGTCACAATGCACGTCGTACACAAATATCATCGTCAACTTATGGATGGGTGAATCTGATAATCCGCTAAATGTGTTGTTGGTTAAATGGAACATGGACCCGGTGATATAGAATTCCACATCGCTTAATCTTTGTAGACGTTTGAAATCGTTTTTAAAGATAAATCCTTCAAATACATCAATATGAAGTGTTTTTAAAGGTAGCAATCTTGTTAATTCCCGATCAGGATAACCTTTACGTTTGTTGCGGATTTTAAGAAAGACATTGCCTTGTGCGTATAAAATTTCCAATTTTCCAAGATTTGAGAATGCATATTTTCTGAGAGAAGCTGTGTGAAGTTTACAGTATGAAACATCCAGAACACACAGTTTATACAGCCATTTAAAAGAAAAGCTATCTATAATTTGCAGTTCATTGTATCTGAAGTATAAAGCTGTTACGTTCCTCAAAAGCCCTTTCTTGACACCTGTGAAAGTAGTTTGGGAAATCGATGTGAACTTATTTCTGGAGAGGTCAATCGAAAACGTTCTCCCTTCAGTTTTTCCTGTGGTGAGACTAGGAATTCGTTTTAAGTTCAATTGACTACAATTCCATAACCATCCGCTATTATTGCATTCATCTGTATAAAGTTGACGTCTACAGTTTGTTTCGTCGTTGCTTTCTAAAACTTAAAAATATTTAAGATGTTTAGAATGAAGTATAAACACCATACAAACAGGTCTATAAAACAAATATTAATATTTAATTATCTCGAAGGACATGGATATTCTGAAATACATCTATTAAAATCTTGAAACACTTACTTGAAATTAGAAAAAGAATTATCAGGCAGCAACTAAATTGTACTTTTATCATGATTCCAAATACAATCTGAGCATCCTTTTCTGACTGTCACCGTATTTGATTTGTTTTCAACAAGACAATGGAGGAAGGTATTTAGACAGTTTGGATGACAGGGAAATTACATTAAGATATTGCAGTGAATCGTGTTATGATAAGATATCCCGATATGACACGGTGAAGATAACGAATAGTCATTAATCTCTTATACAGAACACTCCAAAATAAAAATAAAAGGTTAGGCAAACACAGAACCCTGGATATACCAGAGGTGGGATAAGGTGTCTAGGAGGAGTAAGCACCCCCACCGTGAACCAAATGTCTTGATCAGATAAACGGAGTAATCCATAGTCAAGAACGGCCTAACAATCGGTTTGAAACTCGTGAGACAGCATTTGACCCAATGAAAGGTGAAGATAAAGAATAATGATCAATCTCATAACTTCTATAAGCAATACAAAATAAATAGTTGGGCAAACACGGACCCCTGGAGACACCAGAAGTTGGATCATGTGCCTAGGAGGAGTAAGCATCCCCTGACGACCGGTCACACCCGTCGTGAGTCCTATATCCTAATCAGGTAAACAGAGTTATCCGTAGTCAAAATCAGTGTGCCAACAATGGCCTAACAATAGGTATGAAAGATGTCAGACAGCATTTGACCCAATTATAGGTTGTATAGACGAACTAGATCGTTATAACGATCATAGAATTTGCGAAATGCTGACTTCAATTGAGACTGTTGAAACCCCTGTACCATCAACTGATAGGTTGTACTGACAAACTCGATCGTTCTGTTACAGCAACATTTTTGTTAGTAGCCTGCCTCGATTAAAAAAACAACTTGGGATACACAGAACAATCGAGTCAATTGAAAGACATAAACATCACATGCACTGTACATGCGATTATGGGATATATGTTAAAGTGCCCATATTACACACAAGATGGACGAAAACTGACTAATTTCATCAACTCAACTTCAGTGATTCAGATATCTAAGATGATATGTCAAACAAATGTTGTGCAGTGAACATTGAAATTCCCATAAAACGTAAGAATGAAATACGGAATATCGGAACTATGACATTTTGGAACTCTTCAGGTTTATGTAAATACTGGATATATCTTCACAAAGAGGTTTTATAAAGTATAACAAATTGCGGGCCTTTCCAGAAGAGATAACGTACCTAGTTCTTACAAAAAATTTGCTTTAGTAGGGCAACGTTTGTACAGAAATATTAGTGATGGTTACATGTAATTATGATTTATTATGAGAAAAATCTGATTGCTTTCATATATTTTTTATCGTTGCAATCAAATATTAGAGCACTAAAACCACGTTATATCGGAGAGAAGTTTCAAACTATCACTGTACCCGGTAATTGTATTTTGTCTACCGTATCTGGATTTTACTCACTTTGTTTGATTTCCTCCAGTCATAAAACCGACCGAGCTATGCAATGATATGATAAAAATTATATTACATGCATATGAGTATCAATCTATTGTCCACGTAGCAAGATATGATGGGATCGTTGGATGCTCACCGCCACGTTTTTAGGAGTTGAAGTCAATTGTTTAAGTATTGGGCAGTGCGTTTATGATCATATTTAGAGGGAGTTTTGAACGAGCCGCACATCATCTTTATCTTTTTTTCCCCATACATGACGGGGCATGATAGAAAACCCCCACTCAGAGATTCAATCCTACACGTGGATTCAAAACTGAATTCCAAGAAAGAAATACTTGTTTAAATAAATTTAAACAGCATCACGTATGATACAGAAACCGGGATATTTTTTTTTCAGTTTAGTGTGTATGTATAAATAAGATGATATTCATCTTCCATCTTCATTGACATGAAACTTCAAACTTGAAGGCTAAACACTATATCGACGAGTTAAATGCGAGTTAGAGGAGATGAAAGTAATGACCTACTGCATGTACGTAATACGTCCGAGTATCTGTATGTAAAACTTATACGGTACCAATTTTGATGCACCAGATGCGCATTTCAACAAATAATGTCTCTTCAGTGATGCTCAACCGAAATGTTTGAAAATGTATGCAAAGTGAAGATAACGAACAGTGATCAATCTCATAACTCCCATAAGCAATAAAAAACAGATAGTTGGGGAAACACGGACCCCTGGACATAGCAGAGGTGGGATCAGGTGCCTAGGAGGAGTAAGCATCCCCTGTTGATTCATTAGACATTTAGTGAATCAATGTTATGTGCACAAAATTTCTTGACAACATTATTGAGGAAAATTTTTGATATATAATTATTTTCTTCTTAAAATGTTTGAACAGTTCGAATCCTAGATATATTCTGTACTTTGATATATATTTATTCATGCAAAGATTAATTTATTGTACTTTTATAGTAATAGCCATATAATGTTCCATGTAAAACGTAATTTGATTTGTTGAGCACACTGATGAAAAATAGCTGACATTGTACAATGTCACTTGGTATGGAGACACCCCCCATTGACAACACAAGACGGTACTACTTATTTTTACTTCGCAACACTGTTACAATCAACATAATTAAACTGGAACGATGATATATTTTTGTTAGACAATGTTTTTTCATGATTTCAAACAAAACGTATATTTTCTTACAAGACACTAACTGTAAAAATTCAATACAAACTCCTATACAACGATATCATATGCGAAATAGTGGTATATCAAGTATTCCAAATTTTGCTGTTTCATTATGAAATATATTATCACTTCGGGGAGGGGTGCTTGATCCGCCTATCACATAATAAAATGCTTCATGTCGTGCCAAATTTACGTCACATCGAATGATATGCATGTGGATCACTATCTGTGAATTGCTTACATATCTTCCTGTGTCGGGTTTCAATGAAGACAATGTTATATTTTATGATAAGATATTGAAACTTTTATAGAATCAAAAATCGCAAATTATATTGCCATTTCTGGTAGGCCTACACAACGTAAGTCTGTGTGATGGTACTTTCTGTCGGAGCGTTTTCAAATTCAATGTTGCGCTGGGAACTAATCATTAGGACTACTTACATTATCAACTTTAGTCACAAACTCAACCTCACATTTTAAAATTTGATAAATAAATACATGCTCCAGTTTTGCGAAAAACACGGCTTCCTTCGTGGTCATCACTTCGTCTGTATGTTGCTAAGGGAATCCCTGCGTGGTGCAAGAAATTTATATTTATCAGCGTTTATTAAACGTTATTTATACGCTAAAAACTTGCGCAGTGTAGCTTTGTCTTTGAATTTGCAGTAAATGATAAAGAATGAAGCTAATTTTGGCCTACATGTATGTTATATGATGTGATATAACTTGGTGAGGGTTACGCCCCTTACATGTACGTGTAATCCCCTCCACGGATTATAAAGCGTAAACTGCACCGAACTAAAACATCGAATAGCATAGGTCAAACTTAACTTTAAATGAATGGTAGTGGGAATGTGAGGTTGAACTGATGAGGATAAACACTCGGCACCCACTAATGTGTTTAAAGTTTGAGCAGAGGTACTTTTATTTATTGCTGATTCAGCTTTTTCAAACAAATTAGAGTCATAGAAACTATATGTTATTTTGCGCTTTACAAACGAATAAAATAATAATGATAATAATGATGATAATAATTGTCTCCATATGCGCCTTATAGAAACCTACCCCCCTTACATAAGACTCATTCTTTAAATCTAATGGGGCAATCGTTGTTTGAAGAGAGACTTATAACAGGGGGAAGTCGCGCCATCGACAAATACTTCAAGGGCGGATCCAGACAATTTTAGAAAATGGATTACAACCTAGAGTTGTACATTTACTCCTCAAATGCCAAAATGGCCATTTGTGTATAATATGTTCAATCAAGGTGGGGGATCCAAGCCACTTTACTTCCCTCTCAATTTGCCACTTCACTTAGTAACACCGGAATCATTTATTTTCCAATTTGTACGACGGACGTGAATAGAAATAATTGTTTTTGTAGTAACTTCCGCAGCTAGCAAATCACCTATGTTAGCAAATATTTAATGAAGAAAGAAGTGTTGTGTAAACAATGAAAAAATGAAGGAAATAAGTGTCGCAAATGAATCATGTAATAGCAAGGAAACATTCTTAAAAAAAAGAAATCAAATCTAGACTAAGCATGCTTCAGTTTTTTAAAGAGATTTGAAACAATATTCCATATGATTTAGATAGACGGCCATGCACGATAATATCAGATACAGAAAGTCTGAACATTCGTCTCGTCTCGAAGGGAAAAAAAGAAAACAGTCTTACAAAGACGTTATACTAGGGACTTATTTAAAAACGGAATTAACAAAGCAAAATCACATGAAAGAAATACCTCCTTACAGTGAAAAATGCATGTAAACCTATTAATTGTGTCATACCATACGTCTCAACACATAACACTAAAAATCCGAAAGTTTTTAAAGCTTATCCAAAATAACTTTCCTATCTTAGAAGCCAACCGGCACACGAAAAACAATACTTGTAAAAAATTCCAAAATCATCAAAAGTAACGGAAAAATCCTTCATTAAAATTCATTCTAACCAGAGACTGTTTGATCAGTAATATTAAAGAAATCCTATCATCACTAAATGCAACAAAACAAGATGCGCTACATGCCCGTACATAGCACAAGGGTCCCAATTTTTCTGGTAAAACGGAAGTAACTTTACGGTAAAAACGTCAAGACATGCGGTAGTCTCCCACCTTGTGGTATTCTCTGTTCCAGATGTTGTGAGAATTACATCCACATCTGGTGCATCAAAATTGGTACCGTGTAAGTTTTACATTATGACCCCTGGGTCGAGGCCTCTGCTGGTGGACTGTTAGCCCCTGAGGGTCTCTACAGCCCAGTAGCTAAGTACTTCGTTTCTAGCTTGAAAATACGGATGTATAATTAGTTGCTGTTTTAAAATGTAGAAATTCATTTCAAAATTAAGGATAATCTCCCTCACGCATACCTCTTATCCTTAGTAGAATTTGACTCCACTTTCTTTGGCACACTGTTTCCCTATAATAGCCTTTAAACTTCATTGTTATTTCGGATTTTAAATATTTCGGTTGAGCATCACTGAAGAGACATTATTTGTCGAAATGCGCATCCGGTGCATCAAAATTGGTACCGTATAAGTTTTACATTGGCCACACAGAAGACATCGTGAGACACCGCACGATCGTTCACCAACAGATCCCAAAACCTAAATACCAGTGCACCCATGTATTAAGCAAACCCATTAGAACTGTTGCAAAAACATAAATCCTCATGTCATCGTTTTCCCATTTATAAATTTAACAATGGCCAACAGAAAAAGAAACCAAAAGAAAAAATATTCATTCAAAAATATAAACCTTACTTGAATGCTACATTATTTAGATTTACAAAGTAACACCATTTTTATTTCTCCCTGGCAATTATTCAAAAATAAGATTTTCCCCGTATTATTGAGCCTAAGTTATACCATGACATTATAATAAACTTTACTTTGAAATCACTCATCGTCGGAACCCATGACTTTTCTTTCCGTTACACTACGCCTTGAATGCAGTGTGACAAAGAAAATTTGGTGGGTTCCAATGACGGTACACATTGTGTAAATGTGTTACAAAACAATATTCATTACACTAGACCGCTCGACCGTTTAGGCAAGCGAAAAATTCGCTTTCAAATTACTCCATGTATTTGCCACGCTGTCACCCGATCCGATTTTTTCGATTAGTATAACTAGCCTAAGTAACAAATAAAACTCTAATCACCCAAAATAATGTCTCTTCAGTGATGCTTGAAAATACGTATGCATATTTAATTGCTGTTATAAAATTTAGAAATTCATTTCAAAATTAAGGATTATCTCCCTCACGGATAGCTCCTATCCTTAGACGAATTTGACTCCACTTTTTGGCACACTGTTTTCCCCTATAATAGCCCTAAAACTTCATTGGTATTACGGATTTCAAATATTTCGGTTGAGCATCACTGAAGAGACATTTTTGTCGAAATGCGCATCTGGTGCATCAGAATTGGTACCATATAAGTTTTTATACATCATAGACAGTTGCTTCTTTAACAAAAATGGAAAATGTAAATATTCCTATCTAGTGATAAGTCATCCAAAAAAAAAAAATACTTTGCTTTCACACACAAGTATCCTGAAGTTGAAATAAAAAATATGCTGGAGTTCCTCATTGACAATATCTTCGTGGTCTTTGGTGATCAGGTCTTCCAACAATCTCTTGGAATGCTAGTGGTTACGAATTCTGCTTCCTTGCTAGCTGACCTGTTTTTATATTCATTTGAAGCAGAATTTATTTAAAAACTTCTACACGAGAAGAAATAATCGACATTTAGCTATATAGATGATATATTATCTATAAACTTTAATACTTTTCATTCATGAAAGGTGAAGATAACGAACAGTGATCAATCTCATAAATCCTATAAGCAATACAAAATAGATCGTTTGGCAAACATGGACCCCTGCCCACACCAGAGATGGCATCAGGTGTCTAGCAGGACTAAGCATCCCCTGTTGACCGGTCACACCCGCCGTGAGCCCTATATCCCGATCAGATAAACGAAGTTATACGTAGTCCAAATCAGTGTGCCAAGAACGGTCTAACAATCGGTATGAAACATGCCAGACAGCATCTGACCCAATGATAGGTTGTATTATCAATTCAATACAACCCAGTCAACTCGAAGTAAAAGACGCCATAGGGTCGTCCACTTTCGCTTCATACTAAGATATTTAATTGAAAATAGATATTAACGGCAATCTAACAACTCAACTTCATGACAAGTGGGATGATTTCAACATCTCTATCGTCAACTTCCCGTATTTATGTAGCAATATTCCATTATCAACTGTATATGGTGTTTCTATATCTCAAATGATTTGATACGCAATAGCTTGTTCTACGTATGTTCAGTTCTTAAATCGAGGAAGTCTACTGACAAAAAGGCTGATGGTGAAGGGGTTGTTTTAAATCAGCATTTAGTAAATTATATGGTCGTTATAACGATCTAGTTTGCCAATACAACCTATCATTGGGATAAATGCTGGCTGACGTGTTTCATGCTGTTTGCTATGCCATTCTTACGCAATGTCTAATTAGGTCGAAAACTGAATAACTACTAAATCTTAAACCTATATTTATATGATTTAATTCTTATTATATCCTTGTCTCTGATCGGTCAAATTCCAATTGAGGAATGCAGGTTATTTTTGTATAATCTGGTTTGGCATAGGGACGCAGATGCCGGAACTATTTTTCTCTCTCTAAATGTACATCGCAGCACTGTTTTCAGCCTTCTATGGACTAGAAAATCAGCATGAACAATAAGTTACTTTGGTTTGATACACATATTGTTTTCTCCTTGTCAATATTAGCATCTACTTGTACGAAAATAACTGTTGTAAAAGATCTTTTTCTGTATGATGGTTGAAAAATAGATTAAAACTAAGATATTATATCAGTTTTGATGATTTACCAAGTAAGCACTGTCCTGTACATTTTGAAATGCATTTCTCACTGGGGAGAGGGGGTCAGTGCTTGTTCCGCCTTTGAACAAAACAAACAAAAATAATACGTCACATTTTATCACATGACGTTAGTCACATTGACATGTGGATCGCAATTTGCCACTTGCTTATACCTGAAGGGTGAAAATAACAAACAGTGATCAATCTAATAACTCCTTTAAGCAATACAAAATAGATAGTTGGGCAAACACGGGGCCCTGAACACATCAGAGGTGGGATCGGGTGCCTAGGAGGAGTAAGCATCGGACCGGTCACACCCGCCGTGAGCCCTATACCCTGATCAGGTAAACGGAGTTATACGTAGTCCAAACCAGTGTGCCAAGAACGGCCTAACAATCGGTATGAAACATGTCAGACAGCATTTAACCCAATAATAGGTTGTACTGATGAACTAGATCATTATAACGACCATACAATTTGCGAAATGCTGACTTCAATCGAGACTGTTGAAACCCCTGTACCATCAATTTATTTGTCAGTAACTTGCCTTGATCTAAAAAATGACTATACACAGAACAAGCTCTTGCTTATCGAATGAGCTACATTAATTTCTTGTGTTGGATTTAATAATAGCGACAACGTTGCATGCAATGGCAAGTTTTCATGATGTAGAATTCTTTACAGAGTTAAATGTCTCAAAGTATTGTAATTTCTGATATTTGAAGATGTATTTTGGGTAGGCCTAAACAATGGAAGTTCCCGTATTTTTTCAATGTGTCGGAGATGAGAGACTTCAAAGTCGATCTCTATTTCTAAAGGGCAGCGAAAGACACATTGCATGTATAGTCTACACATATTTTCTATCATGAGAAACTTCACCTTCGATACAATATTTTTATAAATAGGCTAAGTTCGTAGACCCACATTGTAAGATTAAAGATGGCGACCTTCACAGCTAGACGCTTCGTCATTGTTGCTAAGTAAATCATTACGCGGCTCAGTTGACTTGTATTTTTCCGAGTTTATGTACATTATGATAAACGAAGGTTAGTATATTTGTCTCTTGTATTAAATCATAAGGAATTACTTTAATTTTAGGGCAAGTTATACGAGTATAACCTGGTTTGGGTCAGTGTGCGCTCTTTGATAATCCGTTTCGCTTCGAGGATTATAAAGCGTAAACTGATCCAAACCAGGTTGTACTCGCATAACTTGTCCCAGAATTAAATTCATTTCTTAAATATTTCTCTGGAAGTTTGATAAGCATCAAAGTTCTGGCAATCAGTTTTACAAAACAGAATGCATGAACACTAAAGATGATTTTCATGCAAGCTTTCCAACTTCATTTATAAAAGTAATATTTCCCAAAGTCGCATGCATTAGTTACATCGTTTCTGTAACATGTCATAATGCTTACTCTCAAGCTTTACTGTAGTTCATTCATATATATATTGATATATTATTATGAATTACATAGCTTACATGAGAAATATCTTTTATTTACAATCGATAGCTTGCAGAAACAAAGTCTTTGTTTGTAAAGTTTATTATTGCCACTGCATTTTAGACGAATTTGCATAATTCCAAATTTAGTAACTCTGCTTATGCTCCAAGATCCTTTCAAAAGGTGAAATTCTACAACAACATGATTCCGTATTAACCACGTTTAATATCCCAGTTAGTAGGATAATATGACTATGAGTTGATATACCTATATTGGAATAAGTTTCATAAAATCCTTACACCCTGAGATATGTTCTACGGTCCAGTATTGTTCTACGAACCCCTACATTTGCTCCTCGTGAAAATATCAACAACTGTTAAGAAGAAAATTCTAATGTATTTTGCCACAACATATACCACAAGTGATGTGAATGGAATGTGAATTCTAAAAAAAAAAAAAAAAATCTACGAGGTCCACACAAAGCTGAAGGTTTTTCAAAGATCTATGTCTATATTATAATGGATTATAATTACCAATTTCCATTTCTTTATTTCTTAATTTGCCCTTTCTACAGATATTCTGCTTTTGGCCTCTGTATAGCAAAATTGTATTCTCTTTTTTGAGATGGGATAAGAATGAATGGGGTACCATGTGCTAATTCTTCTGGAAGGTTTTCAACTATATTAAATCCTTCTTCTGTCAGGATCAAATCAACAGCTTATAAATTCTTACAGATATCACAAAAATGCTTAATTAGATTGTGATAACGATCATAAAATTAACAAAATGCCGACTTTAATCGAGACCGTTTAAACTTCTGGAAGGTTGCATGCTAGTTATCTGTAGTAGTCTGCCTCGGCATAAAACAACTTGAAATAAATGCATCTTCCCTGACTCAACTGTATAGTGCAAGTAGTACACTACAACATTGTTATAAATAAACAAATGTGTGCGCACGTGTGCTTGTCTGCGCCTTTTCAATTGTGGGGATATCTAAACCAGAAAACAAAAACTCTCTAGATAATGTTCAACTTAACCTTTATTTACAACAGCATATTCAGTATGTTAGGTACATATGATTAGATTTATATACAATGACAGATCGATTTGTTATTCAGAGCATACCTAAAGTCATGTGGTCCGACTTTCGACAAATTCTGTTCACCTTGTAAAAATACTCTCTGATTATCACGCGCACGTGTTTATTAAGGTGTACAATATTTTGTTTTACATTATTTCACGTGTTTTAGCTAGAATAATTTAGTTTTAGTGAAATGAATGTTTACAATCAGGTGTCACTCTGCCATTTCTAGCGCATAATCAGACGATAAATCAAGTGGAAGTCAGATTCCCAGTTGAGACCTCCAGAGGAAAGATCATCGGCAGGTTTACTCGGTGTAAAGAGATGTATTGGGTTACTACAGCACCGTGTCATAAGTGTTTCATTGAATACTTCTTAGTAGTAATCCTGTATATCTTTGTTTGTCTTTTAATTTAGACAGTAGCTTTTAATATATGCATGCTTGCGGAACTATTTCTTAATGTATAAAGAGATGGCTTCAAATCTGCGAGAAGTGACAAACTTATAGCAGAACAAATCAAACGTATGAAAAACGATAGAAGATTAACGTGATACGATACATCTACATAACCAGACTCCATGCTTCACTACTTGAATCGAATTTAATACACATGCGCAGGAATCCCCACCACGAGAGGCAAGTGTACGTATATGTTCTTACTATACTTACTTTTTAAACGTTCTAACTCTTTATTTAAATGCACATCGTTTCAAGCATTTCATTTAGGGAAAGTTAATAACTTTCAAAACTAATAAAGCTGCATTAAAGAAATTATGTACACTTTGTGGAAAAAAATCCCAGATAAACATCAGACCTCACATCTTCAAATGACTACAAGAAATATAATAAATCATTCTGTAATTGCATTGTAATACAAACAGTGTAAAGCCATGTATTCAGTATTACAGCACGTGTCATAAATTTTTCATGTTTGTGTTTAAGAGAAACAAATATACACCATGTTTCATAGTAATAATTAAAACATTTTGCTGTTTTATGCTAGGCACCTGATACCACCTCTGGTATATCCAGGGGTCCGTGTTTGCCCAACTCTCTATGTGTATTACTTATAGGAATTATGAGATTGATCACTAATCGTTATTTTCACCTTTCATTTCAAACCTAGATATGGACAGCTGCGTCAAATCTGCGAGAAGTGATATAATGTTTAACAGAGCAGATCAAACGCTTGGAAAACGAAGAAAAATTATCTTGATATGATCCATCTACATAACCAGACTCCATGCTTCACTACTTGAATCGAATTGTATACACATGCGCAGAAGTCCCCACTACGAGTGGCTAGTGTACGTATACATTCCTACTATGTTTACTTTCTAAACCTTCTAACTTTCTTCATTTACATGTAAGTATTTTCAACCATTCATTTAGGGAAAGTTAATATCTTTTAAAACTAATTAAGCTGCATTAAAAAAATAATTGCAAAAAAAAAATCTCAGATGAACATAAGACCACACAGCTATAAATGAGTACAAGAACAAATAAATCCACGAAACAGAATAGACAATTACGCAATTGCATTGTGATACGAACAATAAAATGAATCATACATATTTCACTGTAACAAAAAAAAAACCTTATAGAATTGTATTACATTATGATCAAAACTAAATCAATGGATCATTATACAATTAAGACAAAAATACAATTAATCTTTCTACAAACGGTAAATCATTTGGCATTGCATTGAGTCGATTCTGTAGATCTTCTATGTCAACTCATTGAAACATTTAATTTACGGTGATCGTAAGGCGACTGCAACATCTTTCCAAAAGCTGTCTAAGTCTTGTACCTGTTGAACATCTGGCCATCTTATACTGAATATGCACCACCAGATATACCGCAGGTCTTTTGGCATTCTTTCTATTGGAATGTTGTCCTTGATAATCACTATGATGGATCGTTTTCGACGGTTATGAAAAGCATGGGTCACCGCCATCTGGACGGCGTACGAATTCCAACCACTGTCTAGGAAATTTTCTGTGATGACAAAGACAACTTTTCGACTGTGGTCAATACCCTGAACCAGCTGCTCAGCTTCATTCACTCCAGGAATGAAGTCTTTATCGGGAATGCTAATTTGAAATCCTAAATTTGTCAGCGTTTGATACATTGTTGTGCAAACCAACTGGTAGTCATCTTCAGAGTTTGATATGAAAGCATCAAACTGGAAGGTGTTACTCTCCTCAAAACGTACCACGCCTTTCCATCTGTTACGCAGACGTAGAATGATGTAGTCGACATGTACACGGTATCTCTTTATAGCAATTCTAACCACCAGTCCAATTGTTACAAAAAACAACATCAAGGAAGAAGTAATCAACCACACCCCAGTTTGGCATCTCTTTTCGAAAATAGCAAATTGTCTTACTTGAAGAAGTTCGGAAAAATTCGAAGATTTTTTGATGGAATTGGTTTCATTAAGATCCGCAAAGAGATTCTGATTATTCTTCATCCAACGAAGCATAGAAATATGGCTACAGTCACAATCTAAAATGTTTCCTTTGATGAAATTTTTTACTCTTTTAAGATTTCGAAGTACACGAAAGTCGGATGTTTCCAATGACTTGATTTTGTTACTTCGAATGTATAATTCTTTGAGGTTTCTAAAATGTGACACTGCATTTGGAATGGATGATAAGAAATTGTAATTAAGGTAAAGGAAATTTAATTTTGTTTGTTCTTTGAATAAAGTGGTTGGAAAATGATGAATGAAATTGTTCTGTAGATCTAAGAGTTCTAAGTTTTTGAGACCGTCGAATATAGCCCCCCTGCTTGATTCGGCTATAAAATTGGAATTCATTTTCGACGCTCGTAAAATTTTTAATTGTGTTAAGGGTTTAAAAATCTCAGACGAAATATTGGTGCAGTCATTGTTGGAAATGTTCAAAACTTCTAAGAGGGGAAAGTCCATTTGCCTAATCCTACTACAAGGAAAACTTGTTCCATACAGGTCAAACTCTTTTAAAGCCTCACCTACAACGGTCAATTGAACCTGATAAAAATCAGGTACTCTGTGTATATAATTGTAGGAATATAGTATTACTTTCAATACTTTTGAAAGAGTGAACGTAATATTTGTCTTCCAAATCGAATGGTCTAGAAATGCGACGCTGATTATATCTCTAATGTCCACATTGTTGTGATTAAAATTGAGATACTGCAGTTTAGGATAATTTTGCAAGAAATCTACCACAAACGACGGTTCCATATACCGAATGTGATTTTGGGAAATGTCCAAATGTTCAATACATCTTCCAAATGTAGATTTAAGTAAATTTACAGAGATGCCTGCAATCCTGTTAGCGCCAAGATCGATAGACTTGACACAGACGTTCAAGAGATATTTACAATTATTTTCATCTAATTTGAAAACTTGTCTAACAAAATGTGGAATATTTGAGACTGCGATTATTTCTTCAATGTTTCGATTTTGCAAACACTTTAACGTTTTTAGCACCGCATTCAAGTCGCATAGGCCCCCAAAACTCATCGTAGTTCTCGTTAGAAAAGGAAATGAGCACAATATATCTTCACTGACGTCACATCGTACGTGATCCTTAAAGTTCATTGTCTGGTTATAGATGGGAGATTCCGATAATCCATTAAACGTGTTGTTGTCTAAGTAGAAAATGGATGAGGTTGGGTAAAATTTCAGTTTAGTTAAATGCTTTAAACGTTTGAATTTGCTTCCGAATCTAAATCCTTCAAACACATCGATGTGCAAATCTGTTAAAGACGATAGTCGTGATAGTTCGTTCTCCGGATAGCTATAATTAGAAACGTGTCTATAAAATTCATTGCCATGTATGTAGAGAATTTTCAATTCACCCAGATACGAA
The DNA here is from genome assembly GCF_947568905.1 of Ostrea edulis. Classification (NCBI taxonomy): domain Eukaryota; kingdom Metazoa; phylum Mollusca; class Bivalvia; order Ostreida; family Ostreidae; genus Ostrea; species Ostrea edulis. The sequence goes on from NC_079170.1 coordinate 1,711,317, forward strand.
AATGCCCACTTTCTTGGGGTGTGTATTTCCAAGTTGCAAAACGAAAGGTCAAGAACACACAGCCTAGGAAGACGCCTGAACGAAAATCTATCTATACATTTTATGCCATTGTTCTTCAAATATAATGATGAGATATTTCTTAGTAAAGTTGTTTTGATGCCTGCAAATGTTTTTGTTGATATCCAAGTAAAATTATTCCATGAAAGGTCAATTGATACTGTTTCGCCTTTAAACATTGTATTGAAATCAAGAGGAATCCTTCGATAGTTGAGCTGACTACAATTCCACAACCAACCCCGGTTTCCACACTCATCTCTCTGATGTGTAACTTTACAAAGACTTTCTCCTGTTGTAACTACATCTGAAATAACGGTTTTCATGTAATATCAAAAGGAAGATGAAGATCAGATTTTCAAATAGAAATCCATACACTTACTATAAACTTGAAGCATCGTAAAGAACAATGTGTAACAGACGTTCCAATTCATCTTCCAATTCTCTACACATTCACCTTCTATCTCAAATTGAAATCGGTCTTGTATCATCAACAATTAAGCAGTGCTAGTTTCCTTATTTATTCTAGTTAAGGAAGTGTTTCTAGCAACGAAACTGAAAAAAAAAATGCCTGAGATGTCGACGACTAGTTCTAGCGGAAAAGTATATCAAAATCAAATTAATGTAACAAGTACTAATTGTTGTAGGAAACAATAAAAACACCAAAAAATACACCAAAACATCGCCTTCAACCAAGTGTTTTATGTTCTTACCTACCTACCTACCTCTCCTCATCGCTCCAGTCGGAGCATAAGGTCAATACAAGACTTCGCCACTCAGCTCTGTTTTTTTGCTTTTGCCTCTGCTTCTCCCCAAGTTAAGACTCTTTAACTCATTTTCGACCGTCTTTCGCCAGGCTGTTTTTGGTCTTCCCCTTGGTCTTTTGCCTGGTGGTGTCCAACGTAAAGCCCTTTTTTGTATTGTTGTTCTTACAGGTACCTCTAAAAGAATTTATTAAGAAACAAAAATGTATAGAAGCTGAAATATCATCAATTGAGAATGTGAGTGCACACGGAAGCTGGTTGTGAACTATGACTATGTCAATTTGTTAAGCATTTTATACTTATGTACAATTTAATCATCAGGATATTTAATCCGATATATGAGGTCAAATAACGAACAATGATCAATCTTTTAACTCCCACAGGCTCTATAAATCAGCACCGACCATGGATGATATTCCTTCCAAATCATGCCGTCAGTTCCTTAAGCTCAAATTTACAAACAAAGGAATAGATGCCTTCAACATAAGCAACATTCTTCGTCATAAAAGGGTTCAGTCGTGTATTCCAACTTATTTCAAGTTCAAGTCTACACCCTGTATTTCCTACAGCTATACTTCTACTATTGCATCCAAACTTTTTAATTATAAACAAACTTTGCAGTGCTTAGATATAGACCATCTTATACGTAATCCACCAACATGTTCTTGTTCTTCATCTTCTTTCAACTATAGTCCAGCTGGACATGCCATTACTGGTGATGTTGATATAGTTGAAAAGGAGGACCTCAAATCACTTATTCTTAAAGGTTCTAAATACAGAGAACCTTGGTATTTTAATTGGCGACAGAACATCATGTCTATTATGAGTTCTGTCGAAGATTATGCCAGACGATGGGCTAAATATGAAAAAGAAGAACTTGATACATTGTCAGAATGGGTTAAAAGCATAAGAGGGATATTAAAATCCCGCATTAGACACATGAAAACAAAAGTACGTACCATCTATCCTTCTGTGTTTAGTAAACCAGAAGTGATAAAAGAATTAGATAGGTTACATGGGGAATATGCTTTGGTTCCAGCTGACAAAGCTAGTAACAATATTGTCTTTGTTTGTAAGGCTCATTATTACAACTGTATTTTAAACGAACTTGGCATTAATTCCACTTTTGGTAATCATACTTATACTCCAACTGCCCTTTCAAAAAACCAAATTCTTCAAAAGCATGCTTCAGTTTTAGACACATTTAATATTCCAGTCAATGGGTCGAATGAATATGAGTTACCGTACCTATACTGGATTCCTAAACTACATAAAAACCCTTACAAACAAAGATACATTGCTGGATCCAGTAAGTGCTCTACCAAGCCCCTATCTTTGCTCCTCACGCAAATGTTAACAGCTGTGAAGGAGAAACTTCAAACTTACTGTGCGACTAAATATGCCAGAAGTGGTGTTAATCAAATGTGGATTCTAAAAAAGTCTAAAGAACTTTTAGTAAACTTGAAATCACAGAATTTTTCCCAAATCAATAGCATTAAAACCTATGACTTTTCAACACTATACACGACCATTCCTTTTGACATCATAGACAGTTGCTTCTTCAACAAAAAACAGAAAACAGAAATACTCATATCTAGTGATCAGTCATTCAAAAACTTACTTTGTTAAACACCACTCTGATTCTACGCACAAGTACTCTGAAGTTGAAATAAAAAATATGCTAGAGTTCCTCATTGACAGTATCTTCGTGGTCTTTGGTGATCAGGTCTTCCAACAGTCTGTTGGAATTCCCATGGGCACGAATTGTGCTCCTTTGTTAGCTGACCTGTTTTTATATTCATATGAAGCAGAATTTATTAAATAACTTCTACGTGAGAAGAAAAAATCTCTCGCTGTGACCTTCAATTCGACTTTTAGATATATTGATGACGTTTTGTCTATTAACAATGATAGCTTTCATTCATATGTCGATTTGATATATCCCTGTGAGCTCGAAATAAAGGACACCACAGAGTCGTCCACTTCTGCTTCATACCTAGATATTTTATTGAAAGTAGACATTAACGGCAAACTGACAACTCAACTGTATGACAAACGGGATGATTTCAGCTTCTCCATCGTCAACTTCCCACATTTATGTAGTAATATTCCATTATCACCTGCATATGGTGTTTATATATCTCAACTGAATCGATATGCAAGAGCTTGTTCTGGGGCAGATCAGGAATTGAAGTTGGGAGGGGGGTGCAACTGTATGAGGTAGGGGTCTGGGGGCCGCCTTGAAGGGGGGAGGGGGCGATTCCCCAGAAACTCTTGGAATTTAGAGATTTTATAGGGCTGAAAATATGTCTCCTATGTAGTCATTTTGATTATTTTCTGTCATTTTTAATAAGGTGAAATTAATAAAATAACGTAAATTTTAAAGGTTTTTGGAAAAAATAGCAGTTCTCCCACTAAAAGTAATTCGATAAATCAAAAGATTTTGTCAGACATTTATTTCTCTGAGAGTGGAGGAAATTATGGCTTCTTTTATCGTATCTATTTCTCTAAACAAGAGACCACGAATTACTTTAAACTTGAAAATTTTAGGGGGTCTCCCGCCGGTTGCCCCCCCCCCTTCCCACCCCTTATATCCGCCAATGCATTTATGTATGTGCTCTTGCAATTGGGCTTTTTGCACTCACAATGATTGCATTAATGTTTAGTTATTTTTCATACATTTTTTGATAATAACCAGACATGATTACCTATAATAAGAAATTGATATGATTAAACAGCATAGTGCACCAAATAGATATCAGTGTGTATAATGATTGTATGTACAGTAGATATCAGTGTGCATAATGATTGTATGTACAGTAGATATCAGTGTGTATAATGATTGTATGTACAGTAGATATCAGTGTGTATGATGATTGTATGTACAGTAGATATCAGTGTGTATGATGATTGTATGTACAGGAGATATCAGTGTGTATGATGATTGTATGTACAGGAGATATCAGTGTGTATAATGATTGTATGTACAGTATATATCAGTATGTATAATGATTGTATGTACAGTAGATATCAGTATGTATAATGATTGCATGTACAGTAGATATCAGTATGTATAATGATTGTATGTACAGTAGATATCAGTATGTATAATGATTGTATGTACAGTAGATATCAGTATGTATAATGATTGTATGTACAGTAGATATCAGTATGTATAATGATTGTATGTACAGTAGATATCAGTATGTATAATGATTGTATGTACAGTAGATATCAGTATGTATAATGATTGTATGTACAGTAGATATCAGTATGTATAATGATTGTATGTACAGTAGATATCAGTATGTATAATGATTGTATGTACAGTAGATATCAGTATGTATATTGATTGTATGTACAGTAGATATCAGTGTATATAATGATTGTATGTACAAAATATATCAGTATGTACAGTAGATATCAGTGTGTATAATGATTGTATGTACAGTAGATATCAGTATGTATAATGATTGTATGTACAGTAGTTATCAGTGTGTATAATGATTGTATGTACAAGAGATATCAGTGTGTACAGTAGAAATCAGAGTGTATAAATGATTGTATGTACAGTAGATATCAGTGTGTACATGAGATATCAGTGTTTAAAATGATGTATGTACCATAGATATCAGTGTGTATAATGATTGTATGTACAGTAGATATCAGTATGTATAATGATTGTATGTACAGTAGATATCAGTATGTATAATGATTGTATGTACAGTAGATATCAGTATGTATAATGATTGTATGTACAGTAGATATCAGTATGTATAATGATTGTATGTACAGTATATATCAGTGTATATAATGATTGTATGTACAATATATATCAGTATGTACAGTAGATATCAGTGTGTATAATGATTGTATGTACAGTAGATATCAGTATGTATAATGATTGTATGTACAGTAGATATCAGTGTGTACATGAGATATCAGTGTTTATAATGATGTATGTACCATAGATATCAGTGTGTATAATGATTGTATGTACAGTAGATATCAGTGTGTATAATGATTGTATGTACAGTAGATATCAGTATGTATAATGATTGTATGTACAGTAGATATCAGTGTGTACATGAGATATCAGTGTTTATAATGATGTATGTACCATAGATATCAGTGTGTATAATGATTGTATGTACAGTAGATATCAGTGTGTATAATGATTGTATGTACAGTAGATATCAGTATGTATAATGATTGTATGTACAGTAGATATCAGTATGTATAATGATTGTATGTACAGTAGATATCAGTATGTATAATGATTGTATGTACAGTAGATATCAGTGTGTATAATGATTGTATGTACAGTAGATATCAGTGTGTATAATGATTGTATGTACAGTAGATATCAGTGTGTACATGAGATATCAGTGTTTATAATGATGTATGTACCATAGATATCAGTGTGTATAATGATTGTATGTACAGTAGATATCAGTATGTATAATGATTGTATGTACAGTAGATATCAGTGTGTACATGAGATATCAGTGTTTATAATGATGTATGTACCATAGATATCAGTGTGTATAATGATTGTATGTACAGTAGATATCAGTGTGTATAATGATTGTATGTACAATAGATATCAGTATGTATAATGATTGTATGTACAGTAGATATCAGTATGTATAATGATTGTATGTACAGTAGATATCAGTATGTATAATGATTGTATGTACAGTAGATATCAGTGTGTATAATGATTGTATGTACAGTAGATATCAGTGTGTATAATGATTGTATGTACAGTAGATATCAGTGTGTACATGAGATATCAGTGTTTATAATGATGTATGTACCATAGATATCAGTGTGTATAATGATTGTATGTACAGTAGATATCAGTATGTATAATGATTGTATGTACAGTAGATATCAGTATGTATAATGATTGTATGTACAGTAGATATCAGTATGTATACTGATTGTATGTACAGTAGATATCAGTATGTATAATGATTGTATGTACAGTATATATCAGTGTATATAATGATTGTATGTACAATATATATCAGTGTGTACAGTAGATATCAGTGTGTATAATGATTGTATGTACAAGAGATATCAGTGTGTACAGTAGAAATCAGAGTGTATAAATGATTGTATGTACAGTAGATATCAGTGTGTACATGAGATATCAGTGTTTAAAATGATGTATGTACCATAGATATCAGTGTGTATAATGATTGTATGTACAGTAGATATCAGTATGTATAATGATTGTATGTACAGTAGATATCAGTATGTATAATGATTGTATGTACAGTAGATATCAGTGTGTATAATGATTGTATGTACAGTAGATATCAGTATGTATAATGATTGTATGTACAGTATATATCAGTGTATATAATGATTGTATGTACAATATATATCAGTATGTACAGTAGATATCAGTGTGTATAATGATTGTATGTACAGTAGATATCAGTATGTATAATGATTGTATGTACAGTAGATATCAGTGTGTACATGAGATATCAGTGTTTATAATGATGTATGTACCATAGATATCAGTGTGTATAATGATTGTATGTACAGTAGATATCAGTGTGTATAATGATTGTATGTACAGTAGATATCAGTATGTATAATGATTGTATGTACAGTAGATATCAGTATGTATAATGATTGTATGTACAGTAGATATCAGTATGTATAATGATTGTATGTACAGTAGATATCAGTGTGTATAATGATTGTATGTACAGTAGATATCAGTGTGTATAATGATTGTATGTACAGTAGATATCAGTGTGTACATGAGATATCAGTGTTTATAATGATGTATGTACCATAGATATCAGTGTGTATAATGATTGTATGTACAGTAGATATCAGTATGTATAATGATTGTATGTACAGTAGATATCAGTGTGTACATGAGATATCAGTGTTTATAATGATGTATGTACCATAGATATCAGTGTGTATAATGATTGTATGTACAGTAGATATCAGTGTGTATAATGATTGTATGTACAGTAGATATCAGTATGTATAATGATTGTATGTACAGTAGATATCAGTATGTATAATGATTGTATGTACAGTAGATATCAGTATGTATAATGATTGTATGTACAGTAGATATCAGTATGTATAATGATTGTATGTACAGTAGATATCAGTATGTATAATGATTGTATGTACAGTAGATATCAGTATGTATAATGATTGTATGTACAGTAGATATCAGTATGTATATTGATTGTATGTACAGTAGATATCAGTGTATATAATGATTGTATGTACAATATATATCAGTATGTACAGTAGATATCAGTGTGTATAATGATTGTATGTACAGTAGATATCAGTATGTATAATGATTGTATGTACAGTAGTTATCAGTGTGTATAATGATTGTATGTACAAGAGATATCAGTGTGTACAGTAGAAATCAGAGTGTATAAATGATTGTATGTACAGTAGATATCAGTGTGTACATGAGATATCAGTGTTTAAAATGATGTATGTACCATAGATATCAGTGTGTATAATGATTGTATGTACAGTAGATATCAGTATGTATAATGATTGTATGTACAGTAGATATCAGTATGTATAATGATTGTATGTACAGTAGATATCAGTATGTATAATGATTGTATGTACAGTAGATATCAGTATGTATAATGATTGTATGTACAGTATATATCAGTGTATATAATGATTGTATGTACAATATATATCAGTATGTACAGTAGATATCAGTGTGTATAATGATTGTATGTACAGTAGATATCAGTATGTATAATGATTGTATGTACAGTAGATATCAGTGTGTACATGAGATATCAGTGTTTAAAATGATGTATGTACCATAGATATCAGTGTGTATAATGATTGTATGTACAGTAGATATCAGTATGTATAATGATTGTATGTACAGTAGATATCAGTATGTATAATGATTGTATGTACAGTAGATATCAGTATGTATAATGATTGTATGTACAGTAGATATCAGTATGTATAATGATTGTATGTACAGTATATATCAGTGTATATAATGATTGTATGTACAATATATATCAGTATGTACAGTAGATATCAGTGTGTATAATGATTGTATGTACAGTAGATATCAGTATGTATAATGATTGTATGTACAGTAGATATCAGTGTGTACATGAGATATCAGTGTTTATAATGATGTATGTACCATAGATATCAGTGTGTATAATGATTGTATGTACAGTAGATATCAGTGTGTATAATGATTGTATGTACAGTAGATATCAGTATGTATAATGATTGTATGTACAGTAGATATCAGTGTGTACATGAGATATCAGTGTTTATAATGATGTATGTACCATAGATATCAGTGTGTATAATGATTGTATGTACAGTAGATATCAGTATGTATAATGATTGTATGTACAGTAGATATCAGTATGTATAATGATTGTATGTACAGTAGATATCAGTATGTATAATGATTGTATGTACAGTAGATATCAGTATGTATAATGATTGTATGTACAGTAGATATCAGTGTGTATAATGATTGTATGTACAGTAGATATCAGTGTGTATAATGATTGTATGTACAGTAGATATCAGTGTGTACATGAGATATCAGTGTTTATAATGATGTATGTACCATAGATATCAGTGTGTATAATGATTGTATGTACAGTAGATATCAGTATGTATAATGATTGTATGTACAGTAGATATCAGTGTGTACATGAGATATCAGTGTTTATAATGATGTATGTACCATAGATATCAGTGTGTATAATGATTGTATGTACAGTAGATATCAGTGTGTATAATGATTGTATGTACAATAGATATCAGTATGTATAATGATTGTATGTACAGTAGATATCAGTATGTATAATGATTGTATGTACAGTAGATATCAGTATGTATAATGATTGTATGTACAGTAGATATCAGTGTGTATAATGATTGTATGTACAGTAGATATCAGTGTGTATAATGATTGTATGTACAGTAGATATCAGTGTGTACATGAGATATCAGTGTTTATAATGATGTATGTACCATAGATATCAGTGTGTATAATGATTGTATGTACAGTAGATATCAGTATGTATAATGATTGTATGTACAGTAGCTATCAGTATGTATAATGATTGTATGTACAGTAGATATCAGTATGTATACTGATTGTATGTACAGTAGATATCAGTATGTATAATGATTGTATGTACAGTATATATCAGTGTATATAATGATTGTATGTACAATATATATCAGTGTGTACAGTAGATATCAGTGTGTATAATGATTGTATGTACAAGAGATATCAGTGTGTACAGTAGAAATCAGAGTGTATAAATGATTGTATGTACAGTAGATATCAGTGTGTACATGAGATATCAGTGTTTAAAATGATGTATGTACCATAGATATCAGTGTGTATAATGATTGTATGTACAGTAGATATCAGTATGTATAATGATTGTATGTACAGTAGATATCAGTATGTATAATGATTGTATGTACAGTAGATATCAGTGTGTATAATGATTGTATGTACAGTAGATATCAGTATGTATAATGATTGTATGTACAGTATATATCAGTGTATATAATGATTGTATGTACAATATATATCAGTATGTACAGTAGATATCAGTGTGTATAATGATTGTATGTACAGTAGATATCAGTATGTATAATGATTGTATGTACAGTAGATATCAGTGTGTACATGAGATATCAGTGTTTATAATGATGTATGTACCATAGATATCAGTGTGTATAATGATTGTATGTACAGTAGATATCAGTGTGTATAATGATTGTATGTACAGTAGATATCAGTATGTATAATGATTGTATGTACAGTAGATATCAGTATGTATAATGATTGTATGTACAGTAGATATCAGTATGTATAATGATTGTATGTACAGTAGATATCAGTGTGTATAATGATTGTATGTACAGTAGATATCAGTGTGTATAATGATTGTATGTACAGTAGATATCAGTGTGTACATGAGATATCAGTGTTTATAATGATGTATGTACCATAGATATCAGTGTGTATAATGATTGTATGTACAGTAGATATCAGTATGTATAATGATTGTATGTACAGTAGATATCAGTGTGTACATGAGATATCAGTGTTTATAATGATGTATGTACCATAGATATCAGTGTGTATAATGATTGTATGTACAGTAGATATCAGTGTGTATAATGATTGTATGTACAGTAGATATCAGTATGTATAATGATTGTATGTACAGTAGATATCAGTATGTATAATGATTGTATGTACAGTAGATATCAGTATGTATAATGATTGTATGTACAGTAGATATCAGTATGTATAATGATTGTATGTACAGTAGATATCAGTATGTATAATGATTGTATGTACAGTAGATATCAGTATGTATAATGATTGTATGTACAGTAGATATCAGTATGTATAATGATTGTATGTACAGTAGATATCAGTATGTATATTGATTGTATGTACAGTAGATATCAGTGTATATAATGATTGTATGTACAATATATATCAGTATGTACAGTAGATATCAGTGTGTATAATGATTGTATGTACAGTAGATATCAGTGTGTACATGAGATATCAGTGTTTATAATGATGTATGTACCATAGATATCAGTGTGTATAATGATTGTATGTACAGTAGATATCAGTGTGTATAATGATTGTATGTACAGTAGATATCAGTATGTATAATGATTGTATGTACAGTAGATATCAGTATGTATAATGATTGTATGTACAGTAGATATCAGTATGTATAATGATTGTATGTACAGTAGATATCAGTATGTATAATGATTGTATGTACAGTAGATATCAGTATGTATAATGATTGTATGTACAGTAGATATCAGTATGTATAATGATTGTATGTACAGTAGATATCAGTATGTATAATGATTGTATGTACAGTAGATATCAGTATGTATAATGATTGTATGTACAGTAGATATCAGTATGTATAATGATTGTATGTACAGTAGATATCAGTATGTATAATGATTGTATGTACAGTAGATATCAGTATGTATATTGATTGTATGTACAGTAGATATCAGTGTATATAATGATTGTATGTACAATATATATCAGTATGTACAGTAGATATCAGTGTGTATAATGATTGTATGTACAGTAGATATCAGTATGTATAATGATTGTATGTACAGTAGATATCAGTATGTATAATGATTGTATGTACAGTAGATATCAGTATGTATAATGATTGTATGTACAGTAGATATCAGTATGTATAATGATTGTATGTACAGTAGATATCAGTATGTATAATGATTGTATGTACAGTAGATATCAGTATGTATAATGATTGTATGTACAGTAGATATCAGTATGTATAATGATTGTATGTACAGTAGATATCAGTATGTATAATGATTGTATGTACAGTAGATATCAGTATGTATAATGATTGTATGTACAGTAGATATCAGTATGTATAATGATTGTATGTACAGTAGATATCAGTATGTATATTGATTGTATGTACAGTAGATATCAGTGTATATAATGATTGTATGTACAATATATATCAGTATGTACAGTAGATATCAGTGTGTATAATGATTGTATGTACAGTAGATATCAGTGTGTACATGAGATATCAGTGTTTATAATGATGTATGTACCATAGATATCAGTGTGTATAATGATTGTATGTACAGTAGATATCAGTGTGTATAATGATTGTATGTACAGTAGATATCAGTATGTATAATGATTGTATGTACAGTAGATATCAGTATGTATAATGATTGTATGTACAGTAGATATCAGTATGTATAATGATTGTATGTACAGTAGATATCAGTATGTATAATGATTGTATGTACAGTAGATATCAGTATGTATAATGATTGTATGTACAGTAGATATCAGTATGTATAATGATTGTATGTACAGTAGATATCAGTATGTATAATGATTGTATGTACAGTAGATATCAGTATGTATATTGATTGTATGTACAGTAGATATCAGTGTATATAATGATTGTATGTACAATATATATCAGTATGTACAGTAGATATCAGTGTGTATAATGATTGTATGTACAGTAGATATCAGTATGTATAATGATTGTATGTACAGTAGTTATCAGTGTGTATAATGATTGTATGTACAAGAGATATCAGTGTGTACAGTAGAAATCAGAGTGTATAAATGATTGTATGTACAGTAGATATCAGTGTGTACATGAGATATCAGTGTTTAAAATGATGTATGTACCATAGATATCAGTGTGTATAATGATTGTATGTACAGTAGATATCAGTATGTATAATGATTGTATGTACAGTAGATATCAGTATGTATAATGATTGTATGTACAGTAGATATCAGTATGTATAATGATTGTATGTACAGTAGATATCAGTGTGTATAATGATTGTATGTACAGTAGATATCAGTATGTATAATGATTGTATGTACAGTAGATATCAGTATGTATAATGATTGTATGTACAGTAGATATCAGTATGTATAATGATTGTATGTACAGTAGATATCAGTATGTATAATGATTGTATGTACAGTAGATATCAGTATGTATAATGATTGTATGTACAGTAGATATCAGTATGTATAATGATTGTATGTACAGTAGATATCAGTATGTATAATGATTGTATGTACAGTAGATATCAGTATGTATAATGATTGTATGTACAGTAGATATCAGTATGTATAATGATTGTATGTACAGTAGATATCAGTATGTATAATGATTGTATGTACAGTAGATATCAGTATGTATATTGATTGTATGTACAGTAGATATCAGTGTATATAATGATTGTATGTACAATATATATCAGTATGTACAGTAGATATCAGTATGTATAATGATTGTATGTACAGTAGATATCAGTATGTATAATGATTGTATGTACAGTAGATATCAGTATGTATAATGATTGTATGTACAGTAGATATCAGTATGTATAATGATTGTATGTACAGTAGATATCAGTATGTATATTGATTGTATGTACAGTAGATATCAGTGTATATAATGATTGTATGTACAATATATATCAGTATGTACAGTAGATATCAGTGTGTATAATGATTGTATGTACAGTAGATATCAGTATGTATAATGATTGTATGTACAATATATATCAGTATGTACCATAGATATCAGTGTGTATAATGATTGTATGTACAGTAGATATCAGTGTGTATAATGATTGTATGTACAGTAGATATCAGTATGTATAATGATTGTATGTACAGTAGATATCAGTATGTATAATGATTGTATGTACAGTAGATATCAGTATGTATAATGATTGTATGTACAGTAGATATCAGTGTGTATAATGATTGTATGTACAGTAGATATCAGTGTGTATAATGATTGTATGTACAGTAGATATCAGTGTGTACATGAGATATCAGTGTTTATAATGATGTATGTACCATAGATATCAGTGTGTATAATGATTGTATGTACAGTAGATATCAGTATGTATAATGATTGTATGTACAGTAGATATCAGTGTGTACATGAGATATCAGTGTTTATAATGATGTATGTACCATAGATATCAGTGTGTATAATGATTGTATGTACAGTAGATATCAGTGTGTATAATGATTGTATGTACAGTAGATATCAGTATGTATAATGATTGTATGTACAGTAGATATCAGTATGTATAATGATTGTATGTACAGTAGATATCAGTATGTATAATGATTGTATGTACAGTAGATATCAGTATGTATAATGATTGTATGTACAGTAGATATCAGTATGTATAATGATTGTATGTACAGTAGATATCAGTATGTATATTGATTGTATGTACAGTAGATATCAGTGTATATAATGATTGTATGTACAATATATATCAGTATGTACAGTAGATATCAGTGTGTATAATGATTGTATGTACAGTAGATATCAGTATGTATAATGATTGTATGTACAGTAGTTATCAGTGTGTATAATGATTGTATGTACAAGAGATATCAGTGTGTACAGTAGAAATCAGAGTGTATAAATGATTGTATGTACAGTAGATATCAGTGTGTACATGAGATATCAGTGTTTAAAATGATGTATGTACCATAGATATCAGTGTGTATAATGATTGTATGTACAGTAGATATCAGTATGTATAATGATTGTATGTACAGTAGATATCAGTATGTATAATGATTGTATGTACAGTAGATATCAGTATGTATAATGATTGTATGTACAGTAGATATCAGTATGTATAATGATTGTATGTACAGTATATATCAGTGTATATAATGATTGTATGTACAATATATATCAGTATGTACAGTAGATATCAGTGTGTATAATGATTGTATGTACAGTAGATATCAGTATGTATAATGATTGTATGTACAGTAGATATCAGTGTGTACATGAGATATCAGTGTTTATAATGATGTATGTACCATAGATATCAGTGTGTATAATGATTGTATGTACAGTAGATATCAGTGTGTATAATGATTGTATGTACAGTAGATATCAGTATGTATAATGATTGTATGTACAGTAGATATCAGTATGTATAATGATTGTATGTACAGTAGATATCAGTATGTATAATGATTGTATGTACAGTAGATATCAGTGTGTATAATGATTGTATGTACAGTAGATATCAGTGTGTATAATGATTGTATGTACAGTAGATATCAGTGTGTACATGAGATATCAGTGTTTATAATGATGTATGTACCATAGATATCAGTGTGTATAATGATTGTATGTACAGTAGATATCAGTATGTATAATGATTGTATGTACAGTAGATATCAGTGTGTACATGAGATATCAGTGTTTATAATGATGTATGTACCATAGATATCAGTGTGTATAATGATTGTATGTACAGTAGATATCAGTGTGTATAATGATTGTATGTACAGTAGATATCAGTATGTATAATGATTGTATGTACAGTAGATATCAGTATGTATAATGATTGTATGTACAGTAGATATCAGTATGTATAATGATTGTATGTACAGTAGATATCAGTGTGTATAATGATTGTATGTACAGTAGATATCAGTGTGTATAATGATTGTATGTACAGTAGATATCTGTGTGTATAATGATTGTATGTACAGTAGATATCAGTGTGTACATGAGATATCAGTGTTTATAATGATGTATGTACCATAGATATCAGTGTGTATAATGATTGTATGTACAGTAGATATCAGTATGTATAATGATTGTATGTACAGTAGATATCAGTATGTATAATGATTGTATGTACAGTAGATATCAGTATGTATACTGATTGTATGTACAGTAGATATCAGTATGTATAATGATTGTATGTACAGTATATATCAGTGTATATAATGATTGTATGTACAATATATATCAGTGTGTACAGTAGATATCAGTGTGTATAATGATTGTATGTACAAGAGATATCAGTGTGTACAGTAGAAATCAGAGTGTATAAATGATTGTATGTACAGTAGATATCAGTGTGTACATGAGATATCAGTGTTTAAAATGATGTATGTACCATAGATATCAGTGTGTATAATGATTGTATGTACAGTAGATATCAGTATGTATAATGATTGTATGTACAGTAGATATCAGTATGTATAATGATTGTATGTACAGTAGATATCAGTGTGTATAATGATTGTATGTACAGTAGATATCAGTATGTATAATGATTGTATGTACAGTATATATCAGTGTATATAATGATTGTATGTACAATATATATCAGTATGTACAGTAGATATCAGTGTGTATAATGATTGTATGTACAGTAGATATCAGTATGTATAATGATTGTATGTACAGTAGATATCAGTGTGTACATGAGATATCAGTGTTTATAATGATGTATGTACCATAGATATCAGTGTGTATAATGATTGTATGTACAGTAGATATCAGTGTGTATAATGATTGTATGTACAGTAGATATCAGTATGTATAATGATTGTATGTACAGTAGATATCAGTATGTATAATGATTGTATGTACAGTAGATATCAGTATGTATAATGATTGTATGTACAGTAGATATCAGTGTGTATAATGATTGTATGTACAGTAGATATCAGTGTGTATAATGATTGTATGTACAGTAGATATCAGTGTGTACATGAGATATCAGTGTTTATAATGATGTATGTACCATAGATATCAGTGTGTATAATGATTGTATGTACAGTAGATATCAGTATGTATAATGATTGTATGTACAGTAGATATCAGTGTGTACATGAGATATCAGTGTTTATAATGATGTATGTACCATAGATATCAGTGTGTATAATGATTGTATGTACAGTAGATATCAGTGTGTATAATGATTGTATGTACAGTAGATATCAGTATGTATAATGATTGTATGTACATTAGATATCAGTATGTATAATGATTGTATGTACAGTAGATATCAGTGTGTATAATGATTGTATGTACAGTAGATATCAGTGTGTATAATGATTGTATGTACAGTAGATATCAGTGTGTACATGAGATATCAGTGTTTATAATGATGTATGTACCATAGATATCAGTGTGTATAATGATTGTATGTACAGTAGATATCAGTATGTATAATGATTGTATGTACAGTAGATATCAGTATGTATAATGATTGTATGTACAGTAGATATCAGTATGTATAATGATTGTATGTACAGTAGATATCAGTATGTATATTGATTGTATGTACAGTAGATATCAGTGTGTATAATGATTGTATGTACAGTAGATATCAGTGTGTACATGAGATATCAGTATGTATAATGATTGTATGTACCATAGATATCAGTGTGTATAATGATTGTATGTACAGTAGATATCAGTATGTATAATGATTGTATGTACAGTAGATATCAGTGTGTACATGAGATATCAGTGTTTATAATGATGTATGTACCATAGATATCAGTGTGTATAATGATTGTATGTACAGTAGATATCAGTATGTATAATGATTGTATGTACCATAGATATCAGTGTGTATAATGATTGTATGTACAGTAGATATCAGTATGTATAATGATTGTATGTACAGTAGATATCAGTATGTATAATGATTGTATGTACAGTAGATATCAGTGTGTATAATGATTGTATGTACAGTAGATATCAGTGTGTATAATGATTGTATGTACAGTAGATATCAGTGTGTACATGAGATATCAGTGTTTATAATGATGTATGTACCATAGATATCAGTGTGTATAATGATTGTATGTACAGTAGATATCAGTATGTATAATGATTGTATGTACAGTAGATATCAGTGTGTACATGAGATATCAGTGTTTATAATGATGTATGTACCATAGATATCAGTGTGTATAATGATTGTATGTACAGTAGATATCAGTGTGTATAATGATTGTATGTACAGTAGATATCAGTATGTATAATGATTGTATGTACAGTAGATATCAGTATGTATAATGATTGTATGTACAGTAGATATCAGTGTGTATAATGATTGTATGTACAGTAGATATCAGTGTGTATAATGATTGTATGTACAGTAGATATCAGTGTGTACATGAGATATCAGTGTTTATAATGATGTATGTACCATAGATATCAGTGTGTATAATGATTGTATGTACAGTAGATATCAGTATGTATAATGATTGTATGTACAGTAGATATCAGTATGTATAATGATTGTATGTACAGTAGATATCAGTATGTATAATGATTGTATGTACAGTAGATATCAGTGTGTATAATGATTGTATGTACAGTAGATATCAGTGTGTATAATGATTGTATGTACAGTAGATATCAGTGTGTACATGAGATATCAGTGTTTATAATGATGTATGTACCATAGATATCAGTGTGTATAATGATTGTATGTACAGTAGATATCAGTATGTATAATGATTGTATGTACAGTAGATATCAGTATGTATATTGATTGTATGTACAGTAGATATCAGTGTGTATAATGATTGTATGTACAGTAGATATCAGTGTGTATAATGATTGTATGTACAGTAGATATCAGTGTGTACATGAGATATCAGTGTTTATAATGATGTATGTACCATAGATATCAGTGTGTATAATGATTGTATGTACAGTAGATATCAGTATGTATAATGATTGTATGTACAGTAGATATCAGTATGTATAATGATTGTATGTACAGTAGATATCAGTATGTATACTGATTGTA
Organism: Ostrea edulis; assembly: GCF_947568905.1. NCBI lineage: Eukaryota > Metazoa > Mollusca > Bivalvia > Ostreida > Ostreidae > Ostrea > Ostrea edulis. The sequence continues at coordinate 1,729,367 of NC_079170.1, forward strand.
TGTACAGTAGATATCAGTATGTATAATGATTGTATGTACAGTATATATCAGTGTATATAATGATTGTATGTACAATATATATCAGTGTGTACAGTATATATCAGTGTGTATAATGATTGTATGTACAGTAGATATCAGTATGTATAATGATTGTATGTACAGTAGATATCAGTATGTATAATGATTGTATGTACAGTAGATATCAGTATGTATATTGATTGTATGTACAGTAGATATCAGTGTATATAATGATTGTATGTACAATATATATCAGTATGTACAGTAGATATCAGTGTGTATAATGATTGTATGTACAGTAGATATCAGTATGTATAATGATTGTATGTACAGTAGATATCAGTGTGTACATGAGATATCAGTGTTTATAATGATGTATGTACCATAGATATCAGTGTGTATAATGATTGTATGTACAGTAGATATCAGTGTGTATAATGATTGTATGTACAGTAGATATCAGTATGTATAATGATTGTATGTACAATATATATCAGTATGTACAGTAGATATCAGTGTGTATAATGATTGTATGTACAGTAGATATCAGTGTGTATAATGATTGTATGTACAGTAGATATCAGTGTGTACATGAGATATCAGTGTTTATAATGATGTATGTACCATAGATATCAGTGTGTATAATGATTGTATGTACAGTAGATATCAGTGTGTATAATGATTGTATGTACAGTAGATATCAGTATGTATAATGATTGTATGTACAGTAGATATCAGTATGTATAATGATTGTATGTACAGTAGATATCAGTGTGTATAATGATTGTATGTACAGTAGATATCAGTGTATATAATGATTGTATGTACAATATATATCAGTATGTACAGTAGATATCAGTGTTTATAATGATTGTATGTACAGTAGATATCAGTATGTATAATGATTGTATGTAGAGTAGATATCAGTGTGTACATGAGATATCAGTGTTTATAATGATGTATGTACCATAGATATCAGTGTGTATAATGATTGTATGTACAGTAGATATCAGTATGTATAATGATTGTATGTACAGTAGATATCAGTATGTATAATGATTGTATGTACAGTAGATATCAGTATGTATAATGATTGTATGTACAGTAGATATCAGTATGTATATTGATTGTATGTACAGTAGATATCAGTGTGTATAATGATTGTATGTACAGTAGATATCAGTGTGTATAATGATTGTATGTACAGTAGATATCAGTGTGTACATGAGATATCAGTGTTTATAATGATTGTATGTACAGTAGATATCAGTATGTATAATGATTGTATGTACAGTAGATATCAGTATGTATAATGATTGTATGTACAGTAGATATCAGTATGTATAATGATTGTATGTACAGTAGATATCAGTATGTATAATGATTGTATGTACAGTAGATATCAGTATGTATATTGATTGTATGTACAGTAGATATCAGTGTATATAATGATTGTATGTACAATATATATCAGTATGTACAGTAGATATCAGTGTGTATAATGATTGTATGTACAATATATATCAGTATGTACAGTAGATATCAGTGTGTATAATGATTGTATGTACAGTAGATATCAGTGTGTACATGAGATATCAGTGTGTATAATGATGTATGTACCATAGATATCAGTGTGTATAATGATTGTATGTACAGTAGATCATTATACACACTGATATCTACTGTACATACTGATATATATTGTACATACAATCATTATATACACTGATATCTACTGTACATACAATCATTATACATACTGATATCTACTGTACATACAATCAATATACATTCTGATATCTACTGTACATACAATCATTATACATACTGATATCTACTGTACATACAATCATTATACATACTGATATCTACTGTACATACAATCATTATACACACTGATATCTACTGTACATACTGATATATATTGTACATACAATCATTATATACACTGATATCTACTGTACATACAATCATTATACATACTGATATCTACTGTACATACAATCATTATACATACTGATATCTACTGTACATACAATCAATATACATACTGATATCTACTGTACATACAATCATTATACATACTGATATCTACTGTACATACAATCATTATACATACTGATATCTACTGTACATACAATCATTATACATACTGATATCTACTGTACATACAATCATTATACATACTGATATCTACTGTACATACAATCATTATACATACTGATATCTACTGTACATACAATCATTATACACACTGATATCTACTGTACATACTGATATATATTGTACATACAATCATTATATACACTGATATCTACTGTACATACAATCATTATACATACTGATATCTACTGTACATACAATCATTATACATACTGATATCTACTGTACATACAATCATTATACATACTGATATCTACTGTACATACAATCATTATACACACTGATATTTACTGTACATACAATCATTATACACACTGATATCTATGGTACATACATCATTATAAACACTGATATCTCATGTACACACTGATATCTACTGTACATACTGATATATATTGTACATACAATCATTATATACACTGATATCTACTGTACATACAATCAATATACATACTGATATCTACTGTACATACAATCAATATACATACTGATATCTACTGTACATACAATCATTATACATACTGATATCTACTGTACATACAATCATTATACATACTGATATCTACTGTACATACAATCATTATACATACTGATATCTACTGTACATACAATCATTATACATACTGATATCTACTGTACATACAATCATTATACACACTGATATGTACTGTACATACTGATATCTACTGTACATACAATCATTATATACACTGATATCTACTGTACATACAATCATTATACATACTGATATCTACTGTACATACAATCAATATACATACTGATATCTACTGTACATACAATCATTATACATACTGATATCTACGGTACATACAATCATTATACATACTGATATCTACTGTACATACAATCAATATACATACTGATATCTACTGTACATACAATCATTATACATACTGATATCTACTGTACATACAATCAGTGTATATCAGTGTATATAATGATTGTATGTACAATATATATCAGTATGTACAGTAGATATCAGTGTGTATAATGATTGTATGTACAGTAGATATCAGTATGTATAATGATTGTATGTACAGTAGATATCAGTGTGTACATGAGATATCAGTGTTTATAATGATGTATGTACCATAGATATCAGTGTGTATAATGATTGTATGTACAGTAGATATCAGTGTGTATAATGATTGTATGTACAGTAGATATCAGTATGTATAATGATTGTATGTACAGTAGATATCAGTATGTATAATGATTGTATGTACAGTAGATATCAGTATGTATAATGATTGTATGTACAGTAGATATCAGTGTGTACATGAGATATCAGTGTTTATAATGATTGTATGTACCATAGATATCAGTGTGTATAATGATTGTATGTACCATAGATATCAGTGTGTATAATGATTGTATGTACAGTAGATATCAGTATGTATAATGATTGTATGTACAGTAGATATCAGTATGTATAATGATTGTATGTACAGTAGATATCAGTATGTATATTGATTGTATGTACAGTAGATATCAGTGTATATAATGATTGTATGTACAATATATATCAGTATGTACAGTAGATATCAGTGTGTATAATGATTGTATGTACAGTAGATATCAGTATGTATAATGATTGTATGTACAGTAGATATCAGTGTGTACATGAGATATCAGTGTTTATAATGATGTATGTACCATAGATATCAGTGTGTATAATGATTGTATGTACAGTAGATATCAGTGTGTATAATGATTGTATGTACAGTAGATATCAGTATGTATAATGATTGTATGTACAGTAGATATCAGTATGTATAATGATTGTATGTACAGTAGATATCAGTATGTATAATGATTGTATGTACAGTAGATATCAGTATGTATAATGATTGTATGTACAGTAGATATCAGTATGTATAATGATTGTATGTACAGTAGATATCAGTATGTATAATGATTGTATGTACAGTAGATATCAGTATGTATATTGATTGTATGTACAGTAGATATCAGTATGTATAATGATTGTATGTACAGTAGATATCAGTATGTATATTGATTGTATGTACAGTAGATATCAGTGTATATAATGATTGTATGTACAATATATATCAGTATGTATAATGATTGTATGTACAGTAGATATCAGTATGTATATTGATTGTATGTACAGTAGATATCAGTATGTATAATGATTGTATGTACAGTAGATATCAGTATGTATATTGATTGTATGTACAGTAGATATCAGTGTATATAATGATTGTATGTACAATATATATCAGTATGTACAGTAGATATCAGTGTGTATAATGATTGTATGTACAGTAGATATCAGTATGTATATTGATTGTATGTACAGTAGATATCAGTATGTATAATGATTGTATGTACAGTAGATATCAGTATGTATATTGATTGTATGTACAGTAGATATCAGTGTATATAATGATTGTATGTACAATATATATCAGTATGTATAATGATTGTATGTACAGTAGATATCAGTATGTATATTGATTGTATGTACAGTAGATATCAGTATGTATATTGATTGTATGTACAGTAGATATCAGTGTATATAATGATTGTATGTACAATATATATCAGTATGTACAGTAGATATCAGTGTGTATAATGATTGTATGTACAGTAGATATCAGTATGTATAATGATTGTATGTACAGTAGATATCAGTGTGTACATGAGATATCAGTGTTTATAATGATGTATGTACCATAGATATCAGTGTGTATAATGATTGTATGTACAGTAGATATCAGTGTGTATAATGATTGTATGTACAGTAGATATCAGTGTGTATAATGATTGTATGTACAGTAGATATCAGTGTGTACATGAGATATCAGTGTTTATAATGATGTATGTACCATAGATATCAGTGTGTATAATGATTGTATGTACAGTAGATATCAGTGTGTATAATGATTGTATGTACAGTAGATATCAGTATGTATAATGATTGTATGTACAGTAGATATCAGTATGTATAATGATTGTATGTACAGTAGATATCAGTATGTATAATGATTGTATGTACAGTAGATATCAGTATGTATAATGATTGTATGTACAGTAGATATCAGTATGTATAATGATTGTATGTACAGTAGATATCAGTGTGTACAGTAGATATCAGTGTGTATAATGATTGTATGTACAGTAGATATCAGTGTTTATAATGATTGTATGTACAGTAGATATCAGAGTGAACAGTGGATATCAGTATGTATAATGATTGTATGTACAGTAGATATCAGTATGTATAATGATTGTATGTACAGTAGATATCAGTATGTATAATGATTGTATGTACAGTAGATATCAGTATGTATAATGATTGTATGTACAGTAGATATCAGTATGTATACTGATTGTATGTACAGTAGATATCAGTATGTATACTGATTGTATGTACAGTAGATATCAGTATGTATAATGATTGTATGTACAGTATATATCAGTGTATATAATGATTGTATGTACAATATATATCAGTGTGTACAGTAGATATCAGTGTGTATAATGATTGTATGTACAGTAGATATCAGTATGTATAATGATTGTATGTACAGTAGATATCAGTATGTATAATGATTGTATGTACAGTATATATCAGTGTATATAATGATTGTATGTACAATATATATCAGTGTGTACAGTAGATATCAGTGTGTATAATGATTGTATGTACAGTAGATATCAGTATGTATAATGATTGTATGTACAGTAGATATCAGTATGTATAATGATTGTATGTACAGTAGATATCAGTATGTATACTGATTGTATGTACAGTAGATATCAGTATGTATAATGATTGTATGTACAGTATATATCAGTGTATATAATGATTGTATGTACAATATATATCAGTGTGTACAGTAGATATCAGTGTGTATAATGATTGTATGTACAGTAGATATCAGTATGTATAATGATTGTATGTACAGTAGATATCAGTATGTATAATGATTGTATGTACAGTAGATATCAGTATGTATAATGATTGTATGTACAGTAGATATCAGTATGTATAATGATTGTATGTACAGTATATATCAGTGTATATAATGATTGTATGTACAATATATATCAGTGTGTACAGTAGATATCAGTGTGTATAATGATTGTATGTACAGTAGATATCAGTATGTATAATGATTGTATGTACAGTAGATATCAGTATGTATAATGATTGTATGTACAGTAGATATCAGTATGTATAATGATTGTATGTACAGTAGATATCAGTATGTATAATGATTGTATGTACAGTAGATATCAGTATGTATAATGATTGTATGTACAGTAGATATCAGTATGTATAATGATTGTATGTACAGTAGATATCAGTATGTATAATGATTGTATGTACAGTAGATATCAGTATGTATATTGATTGTATGTACAGTAGATATCAGTGTATATAATGATTGTATGTACAATATATATCAGTATGTACAGTAGATATCAGTGTGTATAATGATTGTATGTACAGTAGATATCAGTATGTATAATGATTGTATGTACAGTAGATATCAGTATGTATAATGATTGTATGTACAGTAGATATCAGTATGTATAATGATTGTATGTACAGTAGATATCAGTATGTATAATGATTGTATGTACAGTAGATATCAGTATGTATAATGATTGTATGTACAGTAGATATCAGTGTATATAATGATTGTATGTACAATATATATCAGTATTCACAGTAGATATCAGTGTGTATAATGATTGTATGTACAGTAGATATCAGTATGTATAATGATTGTATGTACAGTAGATATCAGTATGTATAATGATTGTATGTACAGTAGATATCAGTATGTATAATGATTGTATGTACAGTAGATATCAGTATGTATAATGATTGTATGTACAGTAGATATCAGTGTTTATAATGATTGTATGTACAGTAGATATCAGAGTGAACAGTGGATATCAGTATGTATAATGATTGTATGTACAGTAGATATCAGTATGTATAATGATTGTATGTACAGTAGATATCAGTATGTATAATGATTGTATGTACAGTGGATATCAGTATGTATAATGATTGTATGTACAGTAGATATCAGTGTGTACAGTAGATATCAGTATGTATAATGATTGTATGTACAGTAGATATCAGTATGTATATTGATTGTATGTACAGTAGATATCAGTGTATATAATGATTGTATGTACAATATATATCAGTATGTACAGTAGATATCAGTGTGTATAATGATTGTATGTACAGTAGATATCAGTATGTATAATGATTGTATGTACAGTAGATATCAGTATGTATAATGATTGTATGTACAGTAGATATCAGTATGTATAATGATTGTATGTACAGTATATATCAGTGTGTACAGTAGATATCAGTGTGTATAATGATTGTATGTACAGTAGATATCAGTGTTTATAATGATTGTATGTACAGTAGATATCAGAGTGAACAGTGGATATCAGTATGTATAATGATTGTATGTACAGTAGATATCAGTATGTATAATGATTGTATGTACAGTAGATATCAGTATGTATAATGATTGTATGTACAGTAGATATCAGTATGTATAATGATTGTATGTACAGTAGATATCAGTATGTATAATGATTGTATGTACAGTAGATATCAGTATGTATAATGATTGTATGTACAGTAGATATCAGTGTGTACAGTAGATATCAGTATGTATAATGATTGTATGTACAGTAGATATCAGTGTTTATAATGATTGTATGTACAGTAGATATCAGAGTGAACAGTGGATATCAGTATGTATAATGATTGTATGTACAGTAGATATCAGTATGTATAATGATTGTATGTACAGTAGATATCAGTATGTATAATGATTGTATGTACAGTAGATATCAGTGTGTACAGTAGATATCAGTATGTATAATGATTGTATGTACAGTAGATATCAGTGTTTATAATGATTGTATGTACAGTAGATATCAGAGTGAACAGTGGATATCAGTATGTATAATGATTGTATGTACAGTAGATATCAGTATGTATAATGATTGTATGTACAGTAGATATCAGTATGTATAATGATTGTATGTACAGTAGATATCAGTATGTATAATGATTGTATGTACAGTATATATCAGTGTATATAATGATTGTATGTACAATATATATCAGTGTGTACAGTAGATATCAGTGTGTATAATGATTGTATGTACAGTAGATATCAGTATGTATAATGATTGTATGTACAGTAGATATCAGTATGTATAATGATTGTATGTACAGTAGATATCAGTATGTATAATGATTGTATGTACAGTAGATATCAGTATGTATAATGATTGTATGTACAGTAGATATCAGTATGTATAATGATTGTATGTACAGTATATATCAGTGTATATAATGATTGTATGTACAATATATATCAGTGTGTACAGTAGATATCAGTGTGTATAATGATTGTATGTACAGTAGATATCAGTATGTATAATGATTGTATGTACAGTAGATATCAGTATGTATAATGATTGTATGTACAGTAGATATCAGTATGTATAATGATTGTATGTACAGTAGATATCAGTATGTATAATGATTGTATGTACAGTAGATATCAGTATGTATAATGATTGTATGTACAGTAGATATCAGAGTGAACAGTGGATATCAGTATGTATAATGATTGTATGTACAGTAGATATCAGTATGTATAATGATTGTATGTACAGTAGATATCAGTATGTATAATGATTGTATGTACAGTAGATATCAGTGTGTACAGTAGATATCAGTATGTATAATGATTGTATGTACAGTAGATATCAGTGTTTATAATGATTGTATGTACAGTAGATATCAGAGTGAACAGTGGATATCAGTATGTATAATGATTGTATGTACAATAGATATCAGTATGTATAATGATTGTATGTACAGTAGATATCAGTATGTATAATGATTGTATGTACAGTAGATATCAGTATGTATAATGATTGTATGTACAGTAGATATCAGTGTGTACAGTAGATATCAGTGTGTATAATGATTGTATGTACAGTAGATATCAGTGTTTATAATGATTGTATGTACAGTAGATATCAGTGTGTATAATGATTGTATGTACAGTAGATATCAGTATGTATAATGATTGTATGTACAGTAGATATCAGTGTGTACAGTAGATATCAGTGTGTATAATGATTGTATGTACAGTAGATATCAGTGTTTATAATGATTGTATGTACAGTAGATATCAGTGTGTATAATGATTGTATGTACAGTAGATATCAGTATGTATAATGATTGTATGTACAGTAGATATCAGTATGTATAATGATTGTATGTACAGTAGATATCAGTATGTATAATGATTGTATGTACAGTAGATATCAGTATGTATAATGATTGTATGTACAGTAGATATCAGTATGTATAATGATTGTATGTACAGTATATATCAGTGTATATAATGATTGTATGTACAATATATATCAGTGTGTACAGTAGATATCAGTATGTATAATGATTGTATGTACAGTAGATATCAGTATGTATAATGATTGTATGTACAGTAGATATCAGTATGTATAATGATTGTATGTACAGTAGATATCAGTATGTATAATGATTGTATGTACAGTAGATATCAGTATGTATAATGATTGTATGTACAGTATATATCAGTGTATATAATGATTGTATGTACAATATATATCAGTGTGTACAGTAGATATCAGTGTGTATAATGATTGTATGTACAGTAGATATCAGTATGTATAATGATTGTATGTACAGTAGATATCAGTATGTATAATGATTGTATGTACAGTAGATATCAGTATGTATAATGATTGTATGTACAGTAGATATCAGTATGTATAATGATTGTATGTACAGTAGATATCAGTATGTATAATGATTGTATGTACAGTAGATATCAGTATGTATAATGATTGTATGTACAGTAGATATCAGTATGTATAATGATTGTATGTACAGTATATATCAGTGTATATAATGATTGTATGTACAATATATATCAGTGTGTACAGTAGATATCAGTATGTATAATGATTGTATGTACAGTAGATATCAGTATGTATAATGATTGTATGTACAGTATATATCAGTGTATATAATGATTGTATGTACAATATATATCAGTGTGTACAGTAGATATCAGTGTGTATAATGATTGTATGTACAGTAGATATCAGTATGTATAATGATTGTATGTACAGTATATATCAGTGTATATAATGATTGTATGTACAATATATATCAGTGTGTACAGTAGATATCAGTGTGTATAATGATTGTATGTACAGTAGATATCAGTATGTATAATGATTGTATGTACAGTAGATATCAGTATGTATAATGATTGTATGTACAGTAGATATCAGTGTGTACAGTAGATATCAGTGTGTATAATGATTGTATGTACAGTAGATATCAGTGTTTATAATGATTGTATGTACAGTAGATATCAGTGTGTATAATGATTGTATGTACAGTAGATATCAGTATGTATAATGATTGTATGTACAGTAGATATCAGTGTGTACAGTAGATATCAGTGTGTATAATGATTGTATGTACAGTAGATATCAGTGTTTATAATGATTGTATGTACAGTAGATATCAGTGTGTATAATGATTGTATGTACAGTAGATATCAGTATGTATAATGATTGTATGTACAGTAGATATCAGTATGTATAATGATTGTATGTACAGTAGATATCAGTATGTATAATGATTGTATGTACAGTAGATATCAGTATGTATAATGATTGTATGTACAGTAGATATCAGTATGTATAATGATTGTATGTACAGTATATATCAGTGTATATAATGATTGTATGTACAATATATATCAGTGTGTACAGTAGATATCAGTATGTATAATGATTGTATGTACAGTAGATATCAGTATGTATAATGATTGTATGTACAGTAGATATCAGTATGTATAATGATTGTATGTACAGTAGATATCAGTATGTATAATGATTGTATGTACAGTAGATATCAGTATGTATAATGATTGTATGTACAGTATATATCAGTGTATATAATGATTGTATGTACAATATACATCAGTGTGTACAGTAGATATCAGTATGTATAATGATTGTATGTACAGTAGATATCAGTGTTTATAATGATTGTATGTACAGTAGATATCAGAGTGAACAGTGGATATCAGTATGTATAATGATTGTATGTACAGTAGATATCAGTATGTATAATGATTGTATGTACAGTAGATATCAGTATGTATAATGATTGTATGTACAGTAGATATCAGTATGTATAATGATTGTATGTACAGTATATATCAGTGTATATAATGATTGTATGTACAATATATATCAGTGTGTACAGTAGATATCAGTGTGTATAATGATTGTATGTACAGTAGATATCAGTATGTATACTGATTGTATGTACAGTAGATATCAGTATGTATAATGATTGTATGTACAGTAGATATCAGTGTGTACAGTAGATATCAGTGTGTATAATGATTGTATGTACAGTAGATATCAGTGTTTATAATGATTGTATGTACAGTAGATATCAGAGTGAACAGTGGATATCAGTATGTATAATGATTGTATGTACAGTAGATATCAGTATGTATAATGATTGTATGTACAGTAGATATCAGTATGTATAATGATTGTATGTACAGTAGATATCAGTATGTATAATGATTGTATGTACAGTAGATATCAGTATGTATAATGATTGTATGTACAGTAGATATCAGTATGTATAATGATTGTATGTACAGTAGATATCAGTATGTATAATGATTGTATGTACAGTAGATATCAGTATGTATAATGATTGTATGTACAGTAGATATCAGTATGTATAATGATTGTATGTACAGTAGATATCAGTATGTATAATGATTGTATGTACAGTAGATATCAGTATGTATAATGATTGTATGTACAGTATATATCAGTGTATATAATGATTGTATGTACAATATATATCAGTGTGTACAGTAGATATCAGTGTGTATAATGATTGTATGTACAGTAGATATCAGTATGTATAATGATTGTATGTACAATATATATCAGTGTGCATAGTGAACAGTGGATATCAGTGTGTATAATGATTGTATGTACAGTAGATATCAGTATGTATAATGATTGTATGTACAGTAGATATCAGTATGTATAATGATTGTATGTACAGTAGATATCAGTATGTATAATGATTGTATGTACAGTAGATATCAGTATGTATAATGATTGTATGTACAGTAGATATCAGTATGTATAATGATTGTATGTACAGTAGATATCAGTGTGTACAGTAGATATCAGTGTGTATAATGATTGTATGTACAGTAGATATCAGTGTTTATAATGATTGTATGTACAGTAGATATCAGAGTGAACAGTGGATATCAGTATGTATAATGATTGTATGTACAGTAGATATCAGTATGTATAATGATTGTATGTACAGTAGATATCAGTATGTATAATGATTGTATGTACAGTAGATATCAGTATGTATAATGATTGTATGTACAGTAGATATCAGTATGTATAATGATTGTATGTACAGTAGATATCAGTATGTATAATGATTGTATGTACAGTAGATATCAGTATGTATAATGATTGTATGTACAGTAGATATCAGTATGTATAATGATTGTATGTACAGTAGATATCAGTATGTATAATGATTGTATGTACAGTAGATATCAGTATGTATAATGATTGTATGTACAGTAGATATCAGTATGTATAATGATTGTATGTACAGTATATATCAGTGTATATAATGATTGTATGTACAATATATATCAGTGTGTACAGTAGATATCAGTGTGTATAATGATTGTATGTACAGTAGATATCAGTATGTATAATGATTGTATGTACAATATATATCAGTGTGCATAGTGAACAGTGGATATCAGTGTGTATAATGATTGTATGTACAGTAGATATCAGTATGTATAATGATTGTATGTACAGTAGATATCAGTATGTATAATGATTGTATGTACAGTAGATATCAGTATGTATAATGATTGTATGTACAGTAGATATCAGTATGTATACTGATTGTATGTACAGTAGATATCAGTATGTATAATGATTGTATGTACAGTAGATATCAGTGTGTACAGTAGATATCAGTGTGTATAATGATTGTATGTACAGTAGATATCAGTGTTTATAATGATTGTATGTACAGTAGATATCAGAGTGAACAGTGGATATCAGTATGTATAATGATTGTATGTACAGTAGATATCAGTATGTATAATGATTGTATGTACAGTAGATATCAGTATGTATAATGATTGTATGTACAGTAGATATCAGTATGTATAATGATTGTATGTACAGTAGATATCAGTATGTATAATGATTGTATGTACAGTAGATATCAGTATGTATAATGATTGTATGTACAGTAGATATCAGTATGTATAATGATTGTATGTACAGTAGATATCAGTATGTATAATGATTGTATGTACAGTAGATATCAGTATGTATAATGATTGTATGTACAGTAGATATCAGTATGTATAATGATTGTATGTACAGTATATATCAGTGTATATAATGATTGTATGTACAATATATATCAGTGTGTACAGTAGATATCAGTATGTATAATGATTGTATGTACAGTAGATATCAGTGTTTATAATGATTGTATGTACAGTAGATATCAGAGTGAACAGTGGATATCAGTATGTATAATGATTGTATGTACAGTAGATATCAGTATGTATAATGATTGTATGTACAGTAGATATCAGTATGTATAATGATTGTATGTACAGTAGATATCAGTATGTATAATGATTGTATGTACAGTATATATCAGTGTATATAATGATTGTATGTACAATATATATCAGTGTGTACAGTAGATATCAGTGTGTATAATGATTGTATGTACAGTAGATATCAGTATGTATACTGATTGTATGTACAGTAGATATCAGTATGTATAATGATTGTATGTACAGTAGATATCAGTGTGTACAGTAGATATCAGTGTGTATAATGATTGTATGTACAGTAGATATCAGTGTTTATAATGATTGTATGTACAGTAGATATCAGAGTGAACAGTGGATATCAGTATGTATAATGATTGTATGTACAGTAGATATCAGTATGTATAATGATTGTATGTACAGTAGATATCAGTATGTATAATGATTGTATGTACAGTAGATATCAGTATGTATAATGATTGTATGTACAGTAGATATCAGTATGTATAATGATTGTATGTACAGTAGATATCAGTATGTATAATGATTGTATGTACAGTAGATATCAGTATGTATAATGATTGTATGTACAGTAGATATCAGTATGTATAATGATTGTATGTACAGTAGATATCAGTATGTATAATGATTGTATGTACAGTAGATATCAGTATGTATAATGATTGTATGTACAGTATATATCAGTGTATATAATGATTGTATGTACAATATATATCAGTGTGTACAGTAGATATCAGTGTGTATAATGATTGTATGTACAGTAGATATCAGTATGTATAATGATTGTATGTACAATATATATCAGTGTGCATAGTGAACAGTGGATATCAGTGTGTATAATGATTGTATGTACAGTAGATATCAGTATGTATAATGATTGTATGTACAGTAGATATCAGTGTGTACAGTAGATATCAGTGTGTATAATGATTGTATGTACAGTAGATATCAGTGTTTATAATGATTGTATGTACAGTAGATATCAGAGTGAACAGTGGATATCAGTATGTATAATGATTGTATGTACAGTAGATATCAGTATGTATAATGATTGTATGTACAGTAGATATCAGTATGTATAATGATTGTATGTACAGTAGATATCAGTATGTATAATGATTGTATGTACAGTAGATATCAGTATGTATAATGATTGTATGTACAGTAGATATCAGTATGTATAATGATTGTATGTACAGTAGATATCAGTATGTATAATGATTGTATGTACAGTAGATATCAGTATGTATAATGATTGTATGTACAGTAGATATCAGTATGTATAATGATTGTATGTACAGTAGATATCAGTATGTATAATGATTGTATGTACAGTAGATATCAGTATGTATAATGATTGTATGTACAGTATATATCAGTGTATATAATGATTGTATGTACAATATATATCAGTGTGTACAGTAGATATCAGTGTGTATAATGATTGTATGTACAGTAGATATCAGTATGTATAATGATTGTATGTACAATATATATCAGTGTGCATAGTGAACAGTGGATATCAGTGTGTATAATGATTGTATGTACAGTAGATATCAGTATGTATAATGATTGTATGTACAGTAGATATCAGTATGTATAATGATTGTATGTACAGTAGATATCAGTATGTATAATGATTGTATGTACAGTAGATATCAGTATGTATACTGATTGTATGTACAGTAGATATCAGTATGTATAATGATTGTATGTACAGTAGATATCAGTGTGTACAGTAGATATCAGTGTGTATAATGATTGTATGTACAGTAGATATCAGTGTTTATAATGATTGTATGTACAGTAGATATCAGAGTGAACAGTGGATATCAGTATGTATAATGATTGTATGTACAGTAGATATCAGTATGTATAATGATTGTATGTACAGTAGATATCAGTATGTATAATGATTGTATGTACAGTAGATATCAGTATGTATAATGATTGTATGTACAGTAGATATCAGTATGTATAATGATTGTATGTACAGTAGATATCAGTATGTATAATGATTGTATGTACAGTAGATATCAGTATGTATAATGATTGTATGTACAGTAGATATCAGTATGTATAATGATTGTATGTACAGTAGATATCAGTATGTATAATGATTGTATGTACAGTAGATATCAGTATGTATAATGATTGTATGTACAGTATATATCAGTGTATATAATGATTGTATGTACAATATATATCAGTGTGTACAGTAGATATCAGTGTGTATAATGATTGTATGTACAGTAGATATCAGTATGTATAATGATTGTATGTACAGTAGATATCAGTATGTATAATGATTGTATGTACAGTAGATATCAGTATGTATACTGATTGTATGTACAGTAGATATCAGTATGTATAATGATTGTATGTACAGTAGATATCAGTGTGTACAGTAGATATCAGTGTGTATACTGATTGTATGTACAGTAGATATCAGTATGTATAATGATTGTATGTACAGTAGATATCAGTGTGTACAGTAGATATCAGTGTGTATAATGATTGTATGTACAGTAGATATCAGTATGTATAATGATTGTATGTACAGTAGATATCAGTATGTATAATGATTGTATGTACAGTAGATATCAGTATGTATAATGATTGTATGTACAGTAGATATCAGTATGTATACTGATTGTATGTACAGTAGATATCAGTATGTATAATGATTGTATGTACAATATATATCAGTGTGCATAGTGAACAGTGGATATCAGTGTGTATAATGATTGTATGTACAGTAGATATCAGTATGTATAATGATTGTATGTACAGTAGATATCAGTATGTATAATGATTGTATGTACAGTAGATATCAGTATGTATAATGATTGTATGTACAGTAGATATCAGTATGTATACTGATTGTATGTACAGTAGATATCAGTATGTATAATGATTGTATGTACAGTAGATATCAGTGTGTACAGTAGATATCAGTGTGTATAATGATTGTATGTACAGTAGATATCAGTGTTTATAATGATTGTATGTACAGTAGATATCAGAGTGAACAGTAGATATCAGTATGTATAATGATTGTATGTACAGTAGATATCAGTATGTATAATGATTGTATGTACAATATATATCAGTGTGTACAGTAGATATCAGTGTGTATATTGATTGTATGTACAGTAGATATCAGTATGTATAATGATTGTATGTACAGTAGATATCAGTATGTATAATGATTGTATGTACAGTAGATATCAGTATGTATACTGATTGTATGTACAGTAGATATCAGTATGTATACTGATTGTATGTACAGTAGATATCAGTATGTATAATGATTGTATGTACAGTAGATATCAGTATGTATAATGATTGTATGTACAGTAGATATCAGTATGTATAATGATTGTATGTACAGTATATATCAGTGTATATAATGATTGTATGTACAATATATATCAGTGTGCATAGTGAACAGTGGATATCAGTGTGTATAATGATTGTATGTACAGTAGATATCAGTGTGTACAGTAGATATCAGTGTGTATAATGATTGTATGTACAGTAGATATCAGTGTGCATAGTGAACAGTGGATATCAGTGTGTATAATGATTGTATGTACAGTAGATATCAGTGTGCATAGTGAACAGTGGATATCAGTGTGTATAATGATTGTATGTACAGTAGATATCAGTGTGTACAGTAGATATCAGTGTGTATAATGATTGTATGTACAGTAGATATCAGTGTTTATAATGATTGTATGTACAGTAGATATCAGAGTGAACAGTGGATATCAGTATGTATAATGATTGTATGTACAGTAGATATCAGTGTGTACAGTAGATATCAGTGTTTATAATGATTTTATGTACAGTAGATATCAGTGTATATAATGATTGTATGTACAATATATATCAGTATGTACAGTAGATATCAGTGTGTATAATGATTGTATGTACAGTAGATATCAGTATGTATAATGATTGTATGTACAGTAGTTATCAGTGTGTATAAATGATTGTATGTACAGTAGATATCAGTGTGTACATGAGATATCAGTGTTTATAATGATGTATGTACCATAGATATCAGTGTGTATAATGATTGTATGTACAGTAGATATCAGTATGTATAATGATTGTATGTACAGTATATATCAGTGTATATAATGATTGTATATATATATCAGTGTGCATAGTGAACAGTGGATATCAGTGTGTATAATGATTGTATGTACAGTAGATATCAGTGTGTACAGTAGATATCAGTGTGTATAATGATTGTATGTACAGTAGATATCAGTGTGCATAGTGAACAGTGGATATCAGTGTGTATAATGATTGTATGTACAGTAGATATCAGTGTGCATAGTGAACAGTGGATATCAGTGTGTATAATGATTGTATGTACAGTAGATATCAGTGTGTACAGTAGATATCAGTGTGTATAATGATTGTATGTACAGTAGATATCAGTGTTTATAATGATTGTATGTACAGTAGATATCAGAGTGAACAGTGGATATCAGTATGTATAATGATTGTATGTACAGTAGATATCAGTGTGTACAGTAGATATCAGTGTTTATAATGATTTTATGTACAGTAGATATCAGTTTGTATAATGATTGTATGTACAGTAGATATTAGTATGTATAATGATTGTATGTACAGTATATATCAGTGTCTACAGTAGATATCAGTGTGTATAATGATTGTATGTACAGTAGATATCAATGTGTATAATGATTGTATGTACAGTGGATATCAGTTTGAACAGTGGATATCAGTGTGTATAATGATTGTATGTACAGTAGATATCAGTGTTTATAATGATTGTATGTACACAAGATATCAGTTTGAACAGTGGATATCAGTGTGTATAATGATTTTATGTACAGTAGATATCAGTGTGTATAGTAGATATCAGTGTTTATAATGATTTTATGTACAGTAGATATCTGTTTGTATAATGATTGTATGTACAGTAGATATCAGTTTGTATAATGATTGTATGTACAGTATATATCAGTGTCTACAGTAGATATCAGTGTGTATAATGATTGTATGTACAGTAGATATCAATGTGTATAATGATTGTATGTACAGTGAATATCAGTTTGAACAGTGGATATCAGTGTGTATAATGATTGTATGTACAGTAGATATCAGTGTGTACAGTAGATATCAGTGTGTATAATGATTGTATGTACAGTAGATATCAGTGTTTATAATGATATCTACTGTACACACTGATATCTACTGTACATACAATCATTATACACACTGATATCTACTGTATATACAATCGTTATAAACACTGATATCTACTGTACATACAATCATTATACACACTGATATCTACTGTACACACTGATTGTATGTACAGTGAATATCAGTTTGAACAGTGGATATCAGTGTGTATAATGATTGTATGTATAGTAGATATCAGTGTTTATAATGATTGTATGTACAGTGGATATCAGTTTGAACAGTGGATATCAGTGTGTATAATGATTGTATGTATAGTGGATATCAGTTTGAACAGTGGATATCAGTGTGTATAATTATTGTATGTACAGTAGATATCAGTGTGTATATTGATTGTATGTACAGTGGATATCAGTTTGAACAGTGGATATCAGTGTGTATAATTATTGTATGTACAGTAGATATCAGTGTGTACAGTAGATATCAGTGTTTATAATGATTGTATATACAGTAGATATAAGTTTGTATAATGATTGTATGTACAGTAGATATCAGTATGTATAATGATTGTATGTACAGTATATATCAGTGTCTACAGTAGATATCAGTGTGTATAATGATTGTATGTACAGTAGATATCAATGTGTATAATGATTGTATGTACAGTGGATATCAGTTTGAACAGTGGATATCAGTGTGTATAATGATTGTATGTACAGTAGATATCAGTGTGTACAGTAGATATCAGTGTGTATAATGATTGTATGTACAGTAGATATCAGTGTTTATAATGATATCTACTGTACACATTGATATCTACTGTACATACAATCATTATACATACTGATATCTACTGTACATACAATCGTTATAAACACTGATATCTACTGTACATACAATCATTATACACACTGATATCTACTGTACACACTGATATCCAGTTTGAACAGTGGATATCAGTGTGTATAATGATTGTATGTACAGTGGATATCAGTTTGAACAGTGGATATCAGTGTGTATAATGATTGTATGTACAGTCGATATCAGTTTGAACAGTGGATATCAGTGTGTATAATGATTGTATGTACAGTAGATATCAGTGTGTACAGTAGATATCAGTGTGTATATTGCTTGTATGTACAGTAGATATCAGTGTGTATAATGATTGCATGTACAGTAGATATCAGTGTTTATAATGATTGTATGTACAGAAGATATCAGTGTGTATAATGATTGTATGTACAGTGGATATCAGTTTGAACAGTGGATATCAGTGTGTATAATTATTGTATGTTCAGTGGATATCAGTTTGAACAGTGGTGTATTCAGAGGGAGATTTTTTTAGATACTACAAATACGTTAATACCTACGTTTTCATTGGTCGGCACAAGCCGACCCATTCTATGATAGAAGTTTGGAGAAATCGCATCTACAGGGCCTGGAATACATCTCTTATGTAATCCTTTTCATTATTTTCTGTCATTACTAATAAGGTGAAATTAATAAAATGACGCAAATATAAAGGGCTTTGGGGAAAATTGTAAGTTCTCCCAATAAAAGTAATTCAATAAATCAAAATATTTTGTCATTTATATCTCCGAAGTAATTGTTCTTTACTCGTTAACATTTTTCTAAACAAGGCACCAGAATGCGTTATATTTACCCCTTTTAAAGCTAAATATTCTGACAAAATGGGGACCGACTTTCGGATCCTCCTCTGGATCCGCCCCTGAACTGTAGTAGAATTTTGCCAGGATTGTAGTGCTGGGGAAAGGGGGAGGGGTTTTTAGAGCCGTACTTAATGTTTATTTCTTTCCACTGAATTGTAATACAATGAATCCCTAGAATATTAGAAATAATTTGTAAAAAGAAATAGACACCTGTAAAGATGTGAATGCAATCACGCACGTTGTAATGCTTTTTTTTTTGGAGGGGGTGTGTAGTATCACAATTGTCTGAAAATTCGTATCTTGCAGAATTTAGATATGAAATCAAAGCTCTTAATCCTAATTTTTTGGGGATAAGATGAGGAGGCTTGATTGTTGATTTTAATTCTCCAGTTAAGTTAATTATATTTCCACTACAATTCACAATTTTAAAAAAAGGCCAAGAACCAGTTTACAGATCCTACTTTAAAAATGGCCAACTTTGCCTGTAATAATAGTGGGAAAAGAACCTCCACCCCCTAATGCTACGTAACTAAACGCAGATCGAGCTCTTTAATGTATTAAAAGTTGATTTGAATAAATAATATTTTCAAAATATTGAATTGTACGTGAATAAACAAAAACCAACCCAGATTTCAACAGAAAGATTTCATTAGAAACGTATTCAATATACATGTACATGTAATTATTGTTCGGGTGCGGATCTAGGAAAAATTCAGTGGGAGGGGGAAAGGTTGTTGATATCGTAATATGTATTTTCGATTTTTTTTATTGTTTGCATGATTTTACATGTACACTTTGAATTATAGTTTTCTGCTACATCAGTTAAAATCGCTATACATGTGTTTCTCATCAGCAATTACATTTTATAGGATTTGCTGCATTGATGTCAAAAGACAAAAAAAAATATCATCAATTACTAATTCTTGAGACCTTACCTTAAATGTAAGTTTAATATATCTCAAGTTAGCACTGGGATCCCGTATTTTCAAGTGATGATTGCAGACAATACACACTGACGTTCTATTAATTTGGGCGATGTAATTATATTGAGAGTTATCTCCCCTTGAGACATTTTTTTAATTAAGTAAAATGAACGTCTATGATAATATATTACCTATTTGTGCCGTGGATCACTGAAAAATAGAAACCCCATGTCATCATAACTTATAACATAACATACAACTTCACAAGTATCGATATATGGGCTGTTTTGCCACTTCGGAAGTAAAATAAATGCAATATAATTTGACAGTATGAATCAATCTTTAAAGTTTTATAGGCCTAACATGCAATAGCATTGATTTAGGTAAACAGATTTCATCATACATTATTACCGACATAATACATAACACTCAGACATGGAGTGGGGTACTGTCAAACTTGACATGGTGACACTATATAATGTGATAGAACTTGGTGAGGTTTACGCCCCTTAAATGCACGCGTAACCCCCTCCATGGATTATAAAGCGTAAACTGCATCAAGGTAAAATATATCGAATAGCATAGGTCAAACTTAACTTCAAGTGAATGGTAGTGGGAATGTGAGGTTGAACAGATGAGGATAAAAATTTGACACCCACTAATGTGTTTAAAGTTTGAGCAGAGGTACGTTTATTTTTTCCTGATTTAGATTTTTCAGAAAAATTAGTCATAGAAACTATATGTAATTTTGCGATTTATAAATGAATAAAATAATAATAATAATAATAATTGTCTCTGTAGGCGCCTTATAAAAACACCACCGTACATAAAACACTCATACTCTAAGTCTAATGAGGCAATCGTTGTTTGAAGAGAGACTTATAACAGCGGGGAAGTCGCGTCATGGACAAATACTTCAAGGGCGGATCCAGACAATTGCAGAAAATATATTACAACTTAGGTTTGTACATTTTCATGGCCATTTGAGTAGGATATGTTCAATCCAGGTGGGGGATCCAACCCACTTTACTTCCCCACTCAATCTGCCATTTCTCTTACTAAAACCGGAAACATTTATTTTCCAATTCGTGCGACGGACGTGAATAGAAATAATTGGTTTTGTAGTAACTTCCGCAACTAGCAAATCACCTATGTTAGCAAATATTTAATGAAGAAATAATGTTGTGTAAACAATGAAAAAATGAAGGAAGTAAGTGACGGAAATGAATGATGTAGTATCAAAGAAATATTCTTTGAAGAAAAAAGAAATCAAATCTAAATAATGTATGCTTCAGTTTTTGAAGAGTTTTGAAACAATATTCCACATGATTTAACTAGACGTTCATGCACGATAGCATCAGATACAGAACGTCTGAACATTCGTCTCGTCTCGAGGGGAAAAACAGAAAATAGTCTTGCAAAGACGTTATACTAGGGACTTATTTGAAAACGGAATTAACAAAGCAAAATCACATGAAAGAAATGCATGTAAATCTATTAATTGTGTTATATCACACGTCTCAACACATAACCTTAAAAATCCGAAAGTTTTTAAAACTTATCCAAAATGACTTTCCAATCCTAGAAGCCAACAAGGACACGAAAAAAGGAATGTTTGTAAACTCATCAAACATAAAGGACAGAATCTTTCATTAAAATTCATTCTAACTAGAGACTGTTTTATCAGTAATATTAAAGAAATCCTATCATCACTAAATGCAAAAAAACAAGATGCGCTACCTGCCCGTATATAACACAATTGTTCTGTTAAAACGGAAGTAACTTTACGGTAAAAATCTCAAGACATGCGTTAGTCACCAACATTATGGTATTGCCTGCGCCGGATGTTGTGAGAATTGCACTGACTACACATAAGACATAGTGAGACACCGCACGATCGTTCACCAACAGATCCCAAAACCTAAATACAAGTGCATACATGTATTAAGCAAACCCATTAAAACTGTTGCAAAAACATAAATCCTCATTTCATCGTTTTCCCCATTTATGAATTTGACAATGACCAACAGAAAAAGAAACAAAAGAAAAAATACTTCATTCAAAAATATAAACCTTACTTGAATGCCACATAATTTAGTTTTACAAAGTAACGAAATTTTTATTTCTCCCCCGCAGTTATGCAAAAATATAATTTTACCGTATTATTTTGTCAAAGCTATACCATGACATTATAATGAACTTTACTTTGAAATAACTCATCGTCGGAACCCATGACTTTCCTCTCCGTTGCACTGCCCCTTTGAATGCAGTGTAACAAAGAAAAATCATTGGGTTCCAATGACGGCAAACATTGTGTAAATGTGTTACTAAGTAATATTCATTACACTAGACCGCTCGTCCATTTAAACAAGCGAACAACTCGCTTTCAAAGTACAACATGTACTTGTCACACGATCCAGAGTCACTGAGATTGGAAATGGGATACATATATTTAAGAGGATTATACAAGATACGCACTACATCTGAAATGTTTTATACATAGCACAAAATTGCTATTTTTTCGATTAGTATAACTATCCTAAGTAACAAATAAAGCTCTAATCACCCCTAATCTGCCAAAAAATCACTCTTTTGGGGATTTTATTTCCTTGCGCATTGAATATATTCCATAGATAAAAAAAAGTTCGATCTAAGGAAATAAAGAACAACCTAGAATAATCTTTGAATAATAATGATAAAGATAATGAACAGTGATCAAACTCATGAAAGGTGAAAATAACGAACAGTGATCAATCTCATAATTCCTATAAGCAATACAAAATATATAGTTGCAAAAACACGGACCCCCCTGGGCACACCAGAGGTGGTATCATGTGCCTAGGAGAAGTAGGGATCCCCTATAAAGTTATATACTTCCTATAAAGTAGGTTTGGGTACCGCAGAAAATGAAGGTACCGCGGTATACCGTGATATTTGCAAAATACGGCGGTACATACCACGGTATACAACAGATTTAATATTTTAATGTTATGATTCAATTTTAGTGGATTTTAGTTGTGATTTATTGCAGCAGTTATTAGTTTATTGATTGTAAATTGCATTCAATTTATTAAAATATAAATATTAAGGAACATATCTTATTTAAATCTATTTTGAAACCAGTTAACAGAACAAAAGTTTAGTCCAAAGATAAAAGTATATCGTACATACAATATAGCAGTGTGTCTGTATCATGACTAGAATCTACAGTGACTAGACTACTGACGGGAACGACTATCAAAATAATCAATAGGGGGAAACATATGGAATTTATTTGACACGATCTTAAAGTCTAAAAGTTCATAGAGTCGCTAATGACGAGAACTTCTACATGTAGGATACGCCTGTTCATTTCTCTAAAGAGAATAACGAGAACATGTGCGCACGAACGTGTTCTTGTTCTTCGACCACAATTCCTACATTCTTGCACCTCAAACCCTTTAATTCGGCATTCAGAATCGGCAGGAATTTGTACTCGCGCGAATAACGGTGGTTTCGAACGCACAGGTCTGCATCTGCCAATTTGATTTACTTGGGGTTTGCCTAAAAGGCGGAAATGGTAATCGACCCGCATAAAACAAACAACATAAAAACAATTTTTATAATCTACCTTATATATTAAATTAATTACTTAATGAAATGTTTTCTATTATTTTTTTTCTTTAATTTTGATTTTGATATAATTAATAATCAAATCATCGCGTTGTATACTTCGTATGTATTACCGATTGTGTACAGTTATTAGACTTACCTTTCATTGCATCACAACGAGGGAACGATGTAAATAAAGTGAGTCACTGCGTACACAAATTTCTTTCATTGTTTTTTCTTGTTTCAATTTTATATTTTTGTTAAGAGTTATCAGACTTGAATATACTGGTATTTCGCCAGAAAAATACCGGTACACAAGTATACCGGTAATACCGC
The DNA here is from genome assembly GCF_947568905.1 of Ostrea edulis. Taxonomy (NCBI): domain Eukaryota; kingdom Metazoa; phylum Mollusca; class Bivalvia; order Ostreida; family Ostreidae; genus Ostrea; species Ostrea edulis. The sequence continues at coordinate 1,755,059 of NC_079170.1, forward strand.
ACACCTCTACTATAAAGAATGCAAAATTAAGAGTTAGACAAACATGGACCCCTATATACAAACCAGAGGTGGGTTCAAGTGCCTAGAAAGAGTAAGCATCCCCTGTTAAGAAGTCATATCGCCGTGAACACTATATCTTGATCAGATATATAGAATAAACCATTTTCAAAATCAGTGTCTAAAGAATGGTCTCAGTAGCTATGAAACATGTCAGACAGCATTTTATCCAACGACATGTTGTATTGGTAAAATAATAGGCATAGAATTTGCGAAATACTGACTTTAAAGGAGAAGGTTGAAATCCCTGAAACCTCAGCTTATTTGTTAGTAGCGTGCCTTGAAACTTATCGTTCGAAGAACAAGCTCTAACGTATCGAATCAGTGGAGAAACATAAACACCATATGCAGGTAATTATGGAATATTGTTACATATATATGGAGAATTAACGATGGAAATGTCATCGTTTTAAGGGAAAAATGAAGGTCTCCAATACTATGCCAGATCATAAAAAGGAAATGTAGACTATCTAGATAAAATCGAAGTCATATTTCATCAGATATTTAGCATATGAACGCGTTAAGATACCTACATCATAAAACGTCCACCATGTGCCTGATAATCCTAAGATGTCCATCATATGCCTGATGATGTCTCAGATGAAGTTTCTGATGTTAGTGGATAAAAGATGAAGATAACGTGCAGCTATAGATATCATGATTCCAATAAAGAAATCAAAATTTTGGACAAACTGGAGAATGAGTCAGGTGTCTTTGAGGAGTAAACGTTTCCTGTCAACCGGTTACATCCGTCGTGAAGCCTCTATCTCTATAAGGTAAACGGAGCAATCCGGTTAACTCCTGGAATGTTAGCAGCCTAACTGCCTTATTTATAAAAATGTACATAAATACATGTTCGATCCCTGACTCCACTCTGTAGTGTAATACAAAGCAGCACACTACATCATTTTCATAAATAAACAAGTCCTTGCGCACTTTTGTTTGTCTGCGCTTTTGCAAGTGTATCTGCTGATGTCAAAGTATCAAATGGAAGCAACGTGCGTGTAAATCTAATGTTAACAGCAAAAGGAAAATGTTAATGCCAATTTAGAATAGCGCATTGTTAGAAAACTACTAATTATGCCAATCATCTCATTTTCATTAAGAATGTGAGGTGTCTATATCAGAAAAACCAAACTCTTTAGATAATGTTGAACTTAACCTTTATTTACAACAGCAGATTCATTATGTTAGGTATAGCTGATTACATTGATATACAATGGCAGATCAATTTGTTATTCAAAGTATACTTAAGTATGGTTCCATGTAAAAATCAAGCAGAGGGTGATAAGTCGACCGTCAGGGATTGAGCCGATACTTATATATATAGTAACATTGTTTATAGGAAATAATTCGGTGATAATATTTTTTTTCATATGACGCACCTTCACAGAGCTGTGTTCCTAAAAATAGAATATCCATGTTTTGACCAAAATTGACTCATAAAAATGCTTTATATTCTTAAAGGTTTTGTTACATGAAAAGATCATACATTTTCAAATGGCTTATATAAAATGAAGAAGAAGGCTACTTTTTACAAATTTCTGTTGTCACAGTGAGTATTTGTTATGTGTTACCATGGTAACAGTTGCTGTAATTAACGAAAGGATTTTCTAACGGAAAAACATTCCAACTTTAAAACAATTTTTCTCGACACAGCAAACATTTTCAAAAAAGTTTTATAATTAGACGGATAAAGTGCATGCTATTGAAAAATTTTTAATCAATATTTTTTTTTTGAAAGTTTTTACTGTACTCGGAAAAAAATATATGAAGATTGTGAAAAATGGCGGGAAAATAATATATTTTCATGTTTTTAAGTTTTCTTCAACTTACAAACTATTCAACAAGTAAACAAATACACTTTTCTGTCATGTTCTAGTAATTATCATATTTATCAATATCTAAAATGATCTTCTTTATGTGTCTACATACCATAATGATATGTCTATAGATGTAAATGCGAGAAACGATGCATAGCATTTTGGGTGGGGATCGAAAGTCCGTTTATTATCAACCCATTTCTTTCAGATTTCCTCAGGTTATTGTAAACAACTTATTTGACCGGCCTTTATAGGATATTTTGCACTGAATGGCGAGTTTAACTTGCAAGTATTTTTGGCTGGATAGTTTGGAGTGGGTGGGTAATTAACAGATTAAAGGAAAAATGCTTGGTTGGCAATTGTTTTTCATTTTGAAATTCGCCTATCAACAACTCTTTTGAGGCTGGTCAACGACGAACGTTGTAGGTTGCTCGAATCTCGAATGACAAAAATTGGCATTATAGTCCCGAGTATAAAGAGAATGAATGTCCATGCTCTCTTAAAACGTATATCTTCAGAAAAACAAAACTGAAAATACATTCAACATGTTCAAGAGAATCCTTTATGATAAAACAAAGATATAATTTATCAACTTTTGTGTTTTACCCTAAATAATTCACTGAAAATATTTTTTATTTGACAAATCATTTTGAATTCATTTTTGCTCTATGTAATATGAAATTTAAAACATTTATTACAAAGCATCTGGACATTAAAAACTTTTGCTAACAATTCTAGAAACATGATATGCCTCAAATTTTAAAATAAACTTTTTAGCACTTGATTTCCTTATGAATCCTTCGTAAGAGTGGAACAAAAACTTTTAGTGAAATGTACGTTTTTACAGTCGTATAATATATATGGTTGTTCAGGAACAAATAAAAATTAGAACAGAAACTGCAGACATTTGTGTCATTAATATTGTAAAATTTGGACAGATTATATTGACTTTATATAATTTTATGAAAATACATGTAATGTAGAGGTGGGATTGTTTTAAAATTCAGTAATGTAGTTTAAAAAAATGTAAGTTGACTCATTTATCATGTCTATGGCACTATCTTTTACCAAGTATGATTACAGGTTGCTTTCAGATGACAAAACAACCGTGTTTTACATAATCCATGTAGATATTAGTGTCTGTAAAGGGAATTGAAAATGAATTCTTAATTATTTCATCAATACATTCCATTATCTATAAGATTTTTTAACAGTTGCAACTTGTAAGTTTAGATCCTTTATAAACTGTATACTGATAAATGTACACGGAAGAGTTCTTTGAAGCTTAATAAGTTTATTTCAAAATCATACTTTTTTAAAAGTGTAACCCCAAACAAGGCATAAACATGATAAAGGAACAAATGAGCACAGAAATATATTTGTTACGAACATATTTACAAAGCAGAGGCAGATCCAGAAAAAAATATAAGGGTGGGAATGGAGGGGTTGTGACTCATGTCTGTACCTTCTCCATTCAGAAAGGGGTGGGTGAAGACCCCAACAATTGCATAAAATAGACCATTTGAGCTATTCTACGATGCATCACATTATACATGTATTTTTGCATGTCAACACAACTTCATTACACAGTTCAACCCATTGGTGTTTAATGTTTTCATAAGTTGTTTCCCTTTCGAATTTAGGTACATTTGGAATTTCAGTTGAAATAATTTGAATAAACACCATATATAAGAATGCTTTCATGTTTATTTGACACTTTGTCGTTTATTTCTTCATAAAGTTTTGATATTTTGTTTGGATTCAATTTTTTAGACTGTCTTGATGTTCAACATTGAATTTACGGACTCCTTTGCTTTCCTTTTGTAATATTGTATTGTACTTTCACTTGGTTTGTTTGATTTTCCTCCTGTCACCACTTTTAAGTATGTCCTTTGGGTTTTGCAGAGACCTACAATACAATAAGATAGACACTGATTTTCAGGACACAAGAATTTACTTATTTTTCTCTCCTCAATATATAATATATATGTCTTTATTTTTTGAGAATGTTTGAACATTCTATATCATAAAACTTTCAATTAAAGTACACACCTCAGTGCCTAGTAATCATAGTACACATTGATATTTAAATTATACATGTAGTTAGAAAGAATAAAAATACTAAAACAGCATATGAAACTTTTGAAGACAAGAAATGCCTAAATAAACTTGTATATGGCATTGAGAAGGTGTTCCTAATACTCTAAATCAGTGACAAGTAGGTTCAGATACTAGTCAGGGCAACAGCTGTATCAGGTTTTGAATCTGGTTTCTGAGTAACCAATATTTCCTATAATGGGGGGGGGTGACTTTGACCTCATTATCAGAAGGTTCATATAGTGCTTGTATATCAGGATTATTTATATAATACTGCTCTACCAAGTTAAAGGTTTATAAAACATTTGCACTGTAGATTCATTAGTACATGTGTGCTACATGTATTTACCACAGAGGTTTCCAATGCATGTAGTGATGGTAATGACACTCCATGATGCTGGTATGAAAACTTTAAAAAACTATACATTAGCTAAATTACTTGATCTTTGTTATATTTATATATTATTATTAGAAATATACATTCAAGAACCCATGCATTGACCAGTCCCCATGACCATATCAAATTGAGGCAGACTTTAAATAGTAATATAATAAATATCTCATAAAAATGTCAAGAAGACTCAACTTAATGTTATTGATTGATATAAAGATTTATAATTAACATTATGAATTGTTTGACAATAAAATGATTTTTTTTTTTAAATCTACAGACCCTAAATATTTTCTTTGATATGTCTAATAGTATGCATATATTTTTAAAATACAAATTCTGATTTGTCAAGAGCTGGATGGTGACCACTACAACAAATGATTTTGTGCATATGAAATAATATTTAACAAATTTTGTGTGTTTATATAGAATACCTTGAAGGAAAAAAAATGATGTGTATAGAAAATAAAATTGAAGAAAAAAATTCATCAATTCTGAGAATTTAACCCGGTACCTCCGACCTGCTAAATTGGATACCTAACCACTACGCTATCTGATACTTATTTAATTTAGGATTACATTATATACTAAACATTGCATCTCACAAAGTCATATCATGTCTTATAGTTTTATATGCGAATTCGACAGAAATCTATATGTAGTACATAAAACCTCACTCTTTTGAGATGATACCTACTCCTACTGATCCTCAGTTAGGCATAATCTACATTTCTATCTGAGAGAGGAAGCATTTGTGTGGAGGATACGTAAATGTCTGCTATTATTGCAGACCATTACAAATTAAACATACCGTCGATTAGCCTTGGCCTAAAACATATCTTAGCGTAACTGTTGAAAGTATGAGACTTTTTGAAACAAGGGAGTGGGTGTCATCTGTACACAGTCGTCTCATACAATGCTACATTGTATAATACAACATTCGTTTATGATTTTTATGCTAGTAATAATAAATATTGCGAATTTTGACTTATTAAATATGTAAATCACACCATTTGAAATTACCAGAATGCGCCGACTTGGTGACATGTCATATAAGATACGTTGATTATGTTGCTCGGTCTTCGTTGTCGGCTGCTCCACACACGGTCTATCTTCAGTGACGCCATATGCATCAATGTATTTCTGACTCTCTCCGAAAAAAAAATATATTCGTTTCCTGTAGATAAGGCTTGAGGGTAGATCACGATATGTCGGAATATTGTCCTACAAGGCATTCAGTTTTGGATCCACCATATTCCGCGCACTTAGCGTGTTGACAACGCAGCGCCCCTAGTGATCATCGAGCTTAAATTCAAGAACGATAACCGAAATTGCATTAAAATCGAAACATTCAGAGAGGTTTTAAAATGTTATATTGAAACTTTCAAAAAAAATATTTATTTCAGAGCATGCCTTTTTTATTTGTTTAATGTTATATGATGATATATTTTCATACCCGCTTTGCTGTTTTTAGATTTCAAAGGGATTACAAATAGTGTTTTGTATAGATTTGCACTAAGCGTTAATTCTCCATGTTCATAATTATCTTCCATAATTTTGGAACAAGGCAAAATAAATCAGAACTACTTTGTATATTTGCTAAACATATTACGGTGAGTTAGTATGCTAAGTTCGGGTTCATTTCGTGAACATGGACTTATCACAAAAATGCGATTTTGCCTGATTTTTACGTGGAACCATACTTAAAGTCATGTGGTCCGATTTTTCACATATTCTGTAAACCTTGTAAAAATACGTGTTTATTAAGGTGTACGAGATTTTGTTTTACATTATTTCACGTGTTTTAGCTAGAATAATTTAGTTTTAGTGAAATGAATGTTTACAATCAGGTGTCACTCTGCCATTTCTAACGCATAATCAGACGATAAATCAAGTGGAAGTCAGATACCCAGTTGAGACCTCCAGAGGAAAGATCATCGACAGGTTTACTCGGTGTAAAGCCATGTATTGGGTTACTACAGCACCGTGTCATAAGTGTTTCATGTTTTTGTTTTAGAGGAACAAAAACATTGAATATTTCTTAGTAGTAATCCTGTATATCTTTGTTTATCTTTTAATTTAGACAGTAGCTTTTAATATATGCATGCTTGCGGAACTATTTTTTAATGCATAAAGAGATAGCTTCAAATCTGCGAGAAGTGACAAACTTATAGCAGAACATATTAAACGTATGCAAAACGAAGGAAGATTATTGTGACACGATACATCTACATAACCAGACTCCATGATTCACTACTTGAATCGAATTTAATACACATGCGCAGGAATCCCCACCACGAGAGGCAAGTGTACGTATATGTTCTTACTATACTTACTTTTTAAATGTTCTAACTCTTTATTTAAATGCACACCGTTTCAAGCATTTCATTTAGGGAAAGTTAATAACTTTCAAAACTAATCAAGTTGCATTAAAGAAATATAATAAATCATTGTGCAATTGCATTGTAATACAAAGAGTGTAATGAAGTATACAAATTTTACTGTGACAACAAGAAAAATCCCGATACAATTGTATTGCATTATGAACAAAACTAAATCAATAATATATATATAAATATATATATATATATATTTACGGTAAACGTAAGGCGTCCGCAATGTCTTTCCAAAAACTGTCCATCGTCTGTACCTCTTCAACCTCTGGCCATCTTATACTGATTATACACCACCAGATATATCGCAAGTCTTTCGGCATTCTTTCTATTGGAATGTTGTCCTTGATAATCACTATGATGGATCGTTTTCGACGGTTATGAAAAGCATGGGTCACCGCCATCTGGACGGCGTACGAATTCCAACCACTGTCTAGGAAATTTTTTGTAATGACAAAAACAACTTTCCGACTGTGGTCAATACCTTGCACCAGCTGTTCAGCTTTATTCTCTCCAGGAATAAAGTCTTTATCGGGAATGTTAATTTGAAATCCTAAATTTGTCAGCGCTTGATACATTCTTGTGCAAACCAACTGGTAATCATCTTCAGAGTACGATATGAAAGCATCAAACTTGAAGGTGTTACTCTCATCTGAACGTACCACACCTTTCCATCTGTTACGCAGACGTAAAACGACATAGTCAACATGCACACGGTATCTATTGATAGCAATTCTAACCACCAGTCCAATTGTTACAAAAAACAACATCAAGGAAGAAGTAATCAACCACACCCCAGTTTGGCATTTCTTTTCGAAAATACCAAATTGTCTTACTTCAAGGAGTTCTGAGAAATTCGAAGATTTTTCGATGCAATCGGTTTTGTTAAGATCCGCAAAGAGATGCTGATTATTCTTCATCCAACGAAGCATAGAAATATGACTACAGTCACAATCTAAAATGTTTCCTTGGATGAAAATGTTTACTCTTTTAAGACTTCGAAGTACACGAAAGTCGGATGTTTCTAATGACTTGATTTTGTTACTTTGAATGTATAATTCTTTGAGGTTTCGTAAATGTGTCACTGCTTTGGGAATGGATGATAAGCAATTGTTATTAAGGTAAAGGAACTTTAACTTTGTTTGTTCTTTGAATAAAGTGGTTGGGAAATGATGAATAGAATTATCCTGTAAATCTAAGAGTTCCAGGTTTTTGAGACTGTCGAATAAAGCTCTTTTGCGTGATTCGGTTATAAAACCGGATTTCATTTTTGACGCTCGCAAAACCTTTAATTGTGTTAAGGGTTTAAAAATCTGAGAAGAAATATTGGTGCAGTCATTGTCGGAAATGTTCAAAACTTCTAAGTGGGGAAAGTCCATTTGCCTAATACTACTACAGGAAAACTTGTTCCATACAGGTCCAGCTCTTGTAAAGCTTCACCTACAACGGTCAATTGAAACTGACAAAAATCAGGTACTCTGTGCATATAATTGTTGGATAACCGTATTAGTTTCAAAACTTTTGAAAGAGTGAACGTAATATTTGACTTCCAAATTGAATAGTTTAGAAATGCGACGCTGGTTATATCACTAATATACACAATTTTGTGATTAACAATGAGATTCTGGAGTTTGGAGTAATTTTTCAAGAAATCTATTACAAACGACGGTTCAATATACCCTGTAGGATTTTGGGAAATGTACAAATATTCAATACATCTTCCAAATGTAGATTTAAGTAAATTTACAGATATGCTTGTAATCAAGTTTTTACTAAGATCGATAAACTTGACACAGACGTTCAAGAGATATTTACAATTACTTTCATTTAATATGAGGTGTTGTCTAACAAGATCTGGAATATTTGAGACTGCGATGATTTCTTCAATCTGTTGATTTTGCAAGCACTTTAACGTTTTTAGCACCGCTATCAAGTCGCATAGACCCCCAAAACGTATCGTAGTCCTCTTTAGAAAAGGAATGATCACAGTATATCTTCACTGACATTACATTGTACGTGATGATCAAATTTCATTGTCAGATTATCAATGGGAGATTCCGATAATCCATTAAACGTGTTGTTGTTTAAGTAAAATCTAGAAATTGGGTAAAATTTAAGTTTCCATAAATGCTTGAAACGTTTGAATTTACTTCTGAATGTAAATCCTTTAAACACGTCGATGTGCAATTCTGTTAAAGACGATAGTCGTGATAGTTCGTTTTCCGGATAGGTATAATTAGAAACGTGACTATAAAATTCATTCCCATGTATGTAGAGAATTCTCAATTTCTTCAGATACGACAATGCCCACTTTCCTGGGGCGTGTACTTTCAATTTGCAAAACGAAAGGTCGAGAACGCACAGCCTAGGAAGACGCCTGAAAGAAAATATATCTATGCATTTTATGTCATTGTTCTTCAAATATAATGCTGAGACATTCCTTAATAAAGTTGTTTTGATGCCTGCAAATGTTTTTGTTGATATCCAAGTAAACTTATTCCATGAAAGGTCAATAGATACTGTTTCGCCTTTAAACATTGTATTGAAATCAAGAGGAATCCTTCGATAGTTGAGCTGACTGCAATTCCACAACCAACCCCGGTTTCCACACTCCTCTCTGATGTGTAACTTTACAAAGACTTTCTCCTGTTGTAACTACATCTGAAATAAAGGTTTTAATGTAATATGAAAAGGATGATGGAATTCAAATTTTCAAATAGAAATGCATACACTTACTATAAACTTGAAACATCGTAAAGAACAATGTGTAACAGACGTTCCAATTCATTTTCCAATTCTCTACACATTCACCTTCTATCTCAATTGAAATCGGTCTGGTATCATCAACAATTAAGCAGTGCTAGTTTCCTTTTTGATTTTAATTAAGGAAATGTGTCTAGCAACAAAACTGAAAAGCATGCATAAGATGTTGACGAATAGTTCTAGCGGGAACATATATAAAAATCAAATTAACGTAACAAGTACTAATTGTAGCAGGGAACAATAAAAACACCAAAAGCAAACAAATTTTTTTGCCTTCAAGCAAGTGTTCTGTGTTCTTACAGGTACCTCTAAACGAATTTATTAAGAAACAAAAAATGTATAGAAGCTGAAATATCATTAATTGAGAATGTGCATGCACACAAAGGCTTGTTGTGAATTATGACTATGTTTATTAATTAAAAATCTTTAGATTTACGTACAGTCTAATCATCAGCATATTTAATCCGATATATAAGGTGACTGTTCGTTGTCTTCATCTCTCATATAGAGAATGATTTAGCGATTCCTGTTATTGACTAATGTTATATTATGTATGTCTTTTTTGCTCCTCAACATACAATTTTCGTGGTTTTTTTTTTAAAATAAGTATCCCTCTAAACAGCGATGTTATGATCGCAACGATACATTGCCGGATCCAGTAAAAATTCTACCAAGCCCCTATCTTTGCTCCTCGCGAACATATCAACAACTGTGAAGGAGAAACCTCAAACGTACTGTGCGACTACTTATGCCAGAAGTGGTGAAAATCAAATGTACATTCTGAAACATTCTAAATAACTTTTAGGAAACTTGAAATCACAAAACTTTTCTCAAATCAACAACACCAAAACGTATGCCTTTTCAACTATTTACACGATCATTCCTCACGATAAATTAAAGTCTAGACTTATTGACATCAAAGACTGTTCCTTCTTGAACAAAAATGAAAAACGCAAATATTCCTAACTAGTGATCAATCATCCAAAAAACTACTTTGTTAAACGCCACTCTGATTTATCTCACAAGCATCCTGAAGCTGAAATACAAAGATGCTAGAGTTCCTCATTGACATTATCTTCGTGGTTTTTGGTGATCAGGTCTTCCAACAGTCTGTTGGAATACCCATGGGCACGAATTCTACTTCTGTGGTAGCTGACCTGTTTTGTATTCCTTTGAAGCAGAATTTGATCAAAAACTTCTACACGGGAAGACAAAATCGACATTTAGATATCGATAATGTATTATCTATTAACAATAATAATTTTCATTCATATGTCAATTCAATGTAAAATGACTGAAATATTGCCAAAACGGCGTGAAACCTCGATCAATATATTCAATATATCTCAGTGTACTTGAAATAAAAGAAAACACAGAGTCGTCCGATTTTGCTTCATACGTAGATATTTTATTGAAAATCGATCTTAACGGGAAACTAACAACCCAACTGTATGACAATACGGATGATTTCAACTTCTCCATTGTCAACTTCCCATAATTATGTAGCAATATTCCATTATCACCTGCATATGGTGTTTACATTTCTCAACTGAAGCGATACGCAATATCTTCTTCTGCATATGGTCAGTTTTTAAATTGAAGCAAGCTACTGACAAACAAGTTGATGGTACATGGGTTTCAACAGTATCGATTGAAGTCAGCATTTCGCAAATTCAATGGTCATTATAAGGATATAGTTCGTCAATGCAACATATCACTGGGTCAAATGCTGTCTGACGTGTTTCATACCAATTGTTAGACCGTTTTCGGCACACTGAATTTGACTACGGAGAACTCCGTTTACCTTATCAGCATATAGGGTTCACGGCGGGTTTAACCGGTCGACAGGGGATGCTTACTCCTCCTAGGCAACTGATCCCACTGCTGGTGTGCCCAGGGGTCCGTGTTTGCCCAACTATACATTTTGTATTGCTTATAAGAGTTTTGAGATTGATCACTGTTCGTTATCTTCATATTCCAAATAAGATGAAGCTCCACTTAACACTACTTAGTGACAAATACAGCTTAGGAATTATTATTATTTTTTTTTTTTTTACATTTAATACAATTTGTTTCCAGAGATGTATATTGACAAGAAAAAAGCAAGCCCGGAAAAATTGTGGTGACCAACTTGAATCAGTAATTTCAATATTTGTAAATAACCTTGTAATCTGAGTGTGCCCCAGAAATTGAATTTACTACGATATTCGCCATCATTCTTTTCTCCGATGTGATCAATCTCATAACAAAATTGAGTGATGGACAAACACAGACCCCTGGATACACCAGGGGTGAGATCAGGTGCCTAGGAGGAGTAGTAATCCCACGCCGACCGGTCACACCTGCAGTGAGCCCTATATCTTGATCAGGTAAAGGGACTTATCCGTAGTAAAAATCAGTGTGCCAAGAACGGCTTAACAATCGATATGAAACACGTCTGACAGCATTTGACCCAATGATAGGTTGTATTGGTAAACTAGAACGTTATAACGACCATAGAATTTGCGAAATGCTGACTTTAAACGAGATTGGTTGAAACTCTTGTACCATCAAGTTGTTTGTCAGTGGCTTACCTCGATTGAAAAACTAACCATAGGCAGAGCGAACTCTTGCGTATCGAATCAGCTGAGAGAGATAAAACCTCGTAAACACCATATGCAAGTGATAACGAGATATTACTACATAAATATGGGAAGTTGAGGATGGAGAAGCTGAAATCCTCCCGTTTATCATAAAATTGAGTTGTTAGTTTGTCGTTAATATCTGCTTTCAATAAAATATATAGGTATGAAGCAGAAGTGGACGAATCTGTGGTATTGTTTTTTATTTCAAGTTCACAGGGATATATCGAATCGACATATAAATGAAAATTATTACTGTTAATATCGTAAACAAACGAACATAAGATGGAACGGCATATACTTTACAAACTCATAACTCCTACAAGCAATACATATACGTCACACACTCAGTATGCAGGACACGTTGACCCGCTAAGAAACATCAAGAGAGCGCACGGAAAAAAGTAATGACAATTCAGAGAAAAATGGTACTAAATTTCATTTATCGCAAAACACGCACAAGAGCATATTCTGTGAAATACTTGTAGCTTGATATTTCTATGTGATAAGAATACTAGTATGTATTACATATCCACTCCTTTCTCCAGTGGATATAACCCATTACATGAACTTTGATTATTACTCTACATTTCCCTACACTAGAAAGCAAAACATGAAAATGCAAGGAAGCAAATTTCGCAAAATACAGTGACGTAAATGATTAACCGGGGAGGGGATATTTAACATGTGATAAAAAGAATATTTCTTGGTTTGTGCTTTGATATGATTTATATCAAACTCGTTGTATGTTTTCTATTTCCCCGCAAAGGTTTTCGGATAGAAAACACACACCTCGTATATATAGGCACCTGATCCCATCTCTGGTGTGGCCAGGGCTCCGTGTTTGACCAACTATCTATTTTGTATTGCTTATAGGAGTTATGAGATTGATCACTGTTCATTATCTTCACCTTGCATATAGGTCCAATGTAATAAAAAAATCGCTGATTGGCCTTATATTACAGGTTTAAAAAATTTAGAAAACGATCCCATGTCAACAGTGTGTTGATTGTAAAGAAGACATTAGAACAATAGACTATTGTTCAGAATCTTAATCCGTAATACAATGATTAAATGTTTCAACATTCGTATACATAGCAAATAAATGTGATCAAAGTTTGCTGCATGTTTGACCCTCCTGTATTCAGATAAATAGAAATGGCGGATACACATTTTGTGGTAGCAAAAGATGAAATTAAAATAATTCTTCAAAATAGGGACACCAAGACCATAGAAAAAATATGTGTTCATCTTTTTCTAGAATAATTGCATCAAATTATGTTTACTTATTTTCATTTTATGCTTGTTAAAACTCTTATACGCCAGTTACATGACTCTTGATCTGCTGCTTTATTTATAAAATGGCGAGGTTTTCTGATTTGACTGATGATGAAACACAGAACATATTAGATGAAAAGCAGAACTAAACACGTAAATTATAGTTATTAATTAGGATATTAGCAACGTTTCTTTTGACCATATGGATCCGGTGTTGAATGTATGCACACTGTCCCGTTCAAAGTCAACAAACCATGTGCACCTAGTGAAACCAGCCTAAGTATGAAGGTGTATAACAATACAGTACAATATACTACATCGATTAGATTGTTTCCTATATGGGGTATAACAAACAATTGACGACTGGTTCTCGGGCAACAGATATAGGCCTTCGGTCTTGGGCAACGGTGTGCTTAACGGTCCGACATATCAACAGTTTCCCTCAACCCCAGTCAACAACTGCATATCGTTATAAGTCCATAAATACACAGACCTACTAGATTCTAACGCACAGGAAATCATAAAGGTGGAATTAAATTGAGGTAATTAATCTACGCCAAAGAGATGTTACTTTTCGGGATAAGAAAATGGGGTCGTTGAGATTGTAGGAGGATTATTTTTTACGCTAACACCTCTGTAGATGTATATGTATCTCGATTTTCCGCTATAAGTGCAAGCTGCTTGTTGCGCTTGCTATGATTTCATGGACTCTCCAGACCACAGACACAACTTATCAGTTACAGGCATGTCTGAAGGAAGCACATAAGATAGGATTGGGGATTCATGTAGGCAATATTTCTTTTATGATTTCAAAAAAACTCGGCAGGAGACGTCTCCCTATTCCTACAGAACTGACAGGAGACTTTAGCTAAGTACCTTTAATCGTTTTTTTTAAAAAACACAATGCCCAAAATGTATGTCAAAAAGTACTTTATTAATATGAAATATCATCAAACGAAAAAAATACGACATTGAAAGATAAAAGTGTAAATAACATGTAGATGTAAAATTAGTGAAGTTGAAACTCGATAAAGGGACTGGAAATTTTTGCATGCATATTATTTTCCAATGAAATAAAAAAAAAATCAACCAAAGTAATAAAAAGTCTACAGTTGTAATATATTCCTAAATTGATTACAAATTTCATATATCAGTGAGGTCAAAAGATGCCTCTTTGACATGTGATTGTTAAATGAATTTCAAATGAGCTTTACATATTTCAAACTGAGGCCAAGGTGGTAGCAAGATCTTCCCAGAAACCATCCATTAGTTCTAAAGTATCTGGCCACCTGATGCTCAATATGCACCACCAGATATATTGCAAGTCTTTTGGCATTCTTTCTATTGGAATGTTGTCCTTGATAATCACTATGATGGATCGTTTTCGGTTGTTATGGAAGGCATGGGTCACCGCCATCTGGACGGCATACGAATTCCAGCCACTCTTTAGAAAGTTTTCTGTAATGACCAAAACGACTTTTCGACTGTGGTCAATAGATTGTATCAGCTGGTCAACCTTTGACATTCCAGGAATGAAGTCTTTATCAGGTAGGCTTATTTCAAAACCTAAATTTGTCAGGGCTTGATAAAGGGTTGACGTCACCAGCTTGTAGTCATCTTCAGCGTATGATATGAAGGCATCGAACTCAAAGCTTTTGTTCTTGGGCAAATGTATACCTTTCAATCTGTTACGAATACGCAGAATAATGTAGTCCACATGCACGCGGTATCTCTTTATAAGCGCTGATACAATGATTAAGGCATTTATTAAAACTAACATAGAGGAAGAAAAGAGTAACCACATTTGAGATTGGCATTTCTTCTCAAATTCTGCAAAATTTTCTTCATCGAATAGTTTTGAAATTGTGGATGATTTTTCCATGCATTCAGTTTCATGCAAATCTCCAAAGAGATGCTGATTGTTTTTCATCCATCGAAGTGAGGAGATGTGTAAACAATCACAATTTAAAGGGTTTCCTTTGATAAAGATCTGCACTTTTTTGAGATTGTGGAGTGTGTGAAAATCAGAGGGTTTCAATGACGAAATTTTGTTAGATTGAAGATATAAATGCGTTAGGTTGAGTAAAGGTTCCACTGCAGATGGAATAGACGATAGATAGTTGTTCTCAAGATAAAGACCGGATAAATGTGTTTGATCTTTCAAAAGAGATGGCGGAAGTTTATGAATGAAAAGCTTTCGCAGGTCTAGCTGACGAAGGTTTTTCAGACCTCGGAAGATTTTACTCATGTTTAGTCCAGCATTTAAATTCATGTTCGTGTTTGACGCTCCAAATTGTTCCAATTTTGTTGTTTGTTGTAATAACTGAAACGAAATATCACTGCAGTTGTTGTCAGAAATATCAAGAATTTGCAACTGGGGGAAATTCATCTGCCTAAGAATTCTAAATGGAAAATTTGTTTGAGACATATTCAGCACCTTTAACCCTTCGCCTACAAAGTTCAAATAAATCTTATAAGAATCACTGAGAACGTGAATGTGATTGTGAGAAAATAGCAAAGTTTGTAATTCCTTTGAGAACGTAAATGTAAAAGTCGGTGTCCCGTTCAAATGCGTTTGGACTGAATCATCAGCGATATCCGCCACACACCTTATGTTATTAAAACTAAGATCTAAGTATTTTAGTTTAGGGTAATTTTGCATCAAATTGAGCACAATAGAGAAATCTATAACTTCAATCCTGTTACGGGAGAAATTAAGATGTTCAATACATTTTCCCATAGTTGATCCATGTGGTTCTACAGAAATACCTGCGATTCGGTTACTGCTAAAATCTACTTCCTTGACGCAGACACTCAGTAGATATTCGCAATTACTTTCATTTAGAATAAAAGGTTGGCGAACAATATATGGAACATTTTCAATGGCATGTATATAGTCTATCCTTCGGTTTTGCAGACACTTTAAGGTTCTAAGTACTACACTCAAGCCACATATACCTCCAAAGTTCATTTCAACACCCTTTAGATATGGAAAATAACAAAAGAGATATTCACTGACGTCACAATGCACGTCGTACACAAATATCATCCTCAAGTTATGGATGGGTGAATCTGATAATCCGCTAAATGTGTTGTTGGTTAAGTGGAACATGGACCCGGTGGTATAGAATTCCACATCGCTCAATCTTTTTAGACGTTTGAAATCGCTTTTAAAGATAAATCCTTCAAATACATCAATATGAAGCGTTTTCAAAGATAGCAATCTTGTTATTTCTCGATCAGGATAACCTTTACGTTTGTTGCGGATTTTGTGAAAGACATTGCCTTGTGCGTATAAAATTTCCAATTTTCCAAGATTTGAGAATGCACATTCTCTGAGAGAAGCTGTGTGAAGTTTACAGTATGAAACATCCAGAACACACAGTTTATACAGCCATTTAAAAGAAAAGCTCTCTATAATTTGTAGATCATTATATCTGAAGTATAAAGCTGTTACGTTCCTCAAAAGCCCTTTCTTGACACCTGTGAAAGTAGTTTGGGAAATCGATGTAAACTTATTTCTGGAGAGGTCAATCGAAAACGTTCTGCCTTCAGTTTTTTCTGTGGTGAAACTAGGAATTCGTTTTAAGTTCAATTGACTACAATTCCATAACCATCTGCTATTATTGCATTCATCTGTATGAGGTTGACGTCTACAGTTTGCTTCTTCATTGCTTTCTAAACCTTAAAATATTGAAGATGTTTAGAATGAAGTATAAACACCATGCAAACAGGTCTATAAAACAAATGTTAAAATTCAATTATCTCAAAGGACATGAATATTCTGAATTACATATATTAAAATCTTGAAACACTTACTTGAAATTCGAAAAAGAATTATTAGGCAGCAAGTAAATTGTGTTGTTATCATGATTCCAAATCCAATTTGAGCATTCTTTCCTAACTGTCACCTTATCTATTTTGTTTTCAACAAGACAATGGAGGAAGGTATTTAGACAGTTTAGATGACAGGGAAATTAGATTAAGATATTGCAGTGAATCGTGTTCTGATAAGATATCCCGATATGAAATGGGGAATATAACGAATAGTGATTAATCTCGTATAAGGAACACTCAAAAATAAAATCAAGAGGTTGGAAAACACAGAACCCTGGATATACCAGATTTGGGGTCATGTGCTTTTGGAGGAGTAAGCACCCCCTGTCGACCGATGACGTCCACCGTGAGCCAAATGTCTTGATCAGATAAACGGAGTAATCCGTAGTCAAAATGAGTGTGTAAAGAACGGCCTAACAATCGGTTTGAAACTCGTCAGACAGTATTTGACCCAATGATAGTTTGTATTGACAAACTAGATCGTTCGAAGTATCATACAATTTCCTCTGTTACATGAACTTTTGTGTCAGTAGCCTGCCTCGATTTTTAAAAAAAACCCTCACCATACACAGAACAATCCCTTTCGTAATGAGTCAGTTGAAAGACATAAACATCATATAATGCGATAATGGGATATATGTCCAAATAAAAGTACCAATATTACATTAAGATTAATTTCATCAACTCAACTTCAGTTATTCAAATATCTAAGGTGATATGTCAAACAAATTCATTGCTTTGGAATTAAGGATTATCGGAACTATAAATTTTGGCTCTTCAGAAAGAAAAAAATACGAAAATTGTACTTTAGTATGGTAACTGTTGTACAAAAATATTAGTGTTGGCTACATGTAAATATGATTCATTGTTAAAAAAATCTGTCTGCTTTCAAGATTTTTTTTTAAATTGTTACACACACATATAATCATATCATATGAGTATAAATTTATTATCCACGTAGCAATAGAGGGTGGGATCGGGGGATGCTCACCCCCACGTTTTTGGGAATTGAACTTAGCTCAATTTTCAAAGTATTGGGCATAGGGTGTATGATCATATTTAGAGGGCGTTTTGAACGAGCCGCACCGCATCTTTACTTTTTTTTCATACATAACGGACATGATAGAAAACCTCCACTCACAGATACAATCCTACACGTGTATTCAAAACTTCATTCCAATAAAGAAGAATTTGTTTCATCAAGTTTAAACAGCATCACATATAATACAGAAACTTGGATTTATTTTTTTTTCCAGATTAGTGTGTATGTATAAATAAAATGATATTCATCTTTAATCTTCACTGATATGAAACTTCAAACTTGCAGGCTAAACACTATGTCGACGAGTTAATTGCCAGTTAGAGTAGCTGACAGTAATAACATATTACATGTACGTAATATGTCCGAGTCTCTGTATGTATTAGATAAAGAATATGTATAGATTTATTTAATCAATGTTAACTGAACAAAATTTCTTGAAAACAAATATTAAAGAAAATAGAGGAAGGTTTTTTGATATATAGTCATTTTTTTCTTTAAATGTTTGAACAGTTCGACTTGCAGAAATAAGTCCGTACTTTGATATCTATTTCTGTTTGCAAAGATTAATTAATAGGTATTTCTATAGCTATAGCAATATAATTTTACTTCTAAAACGTAATTTGATTCTCTGAGCACACTGATGAGAAATAGTTTATATTGTATAATGTCATTTGGTATGCAAACACCCCCACCCACCCCATTGACTACACAAGACGGCACTACTTTTTTTTTACTTTGCAACACTGTTAAAATCAACAGAATTAAACCGGTACGATAATTTATTTTTTGTTAGGCAATGTTTTTTCATGATTTCAAACAACACGTACATTTTCTTACAAGACACTAACAGTAAAAATTCAATACAAACTCCTTTACAACGATATCATATGCGAAATAATGGTATATCAAATATTTGAAATTTTGCTGTTTCATTATGAAATATATTATCACTTGGGGGGAGGGGTGCTTGATCCGCCTATCACATAACAAAAATACTTCATGTCTTGCAAAATTTACGTCACATCGAATGACATGCATGTACATCACTATCTGTGAATTGCTAACATATCTTCCTGTGTCGGGTTTAAATGGAGACAATGTTATATTTTATGGTAAGATATGGAAACTTTTATAGAATCAAAAATCGCAAATTATATTGCCATTTCTGGTAAGCCTACACAACGTAAGTCTGTGTGATGATACTTTCTGTCCAATCGTCTTTAAAGTCAATCTTGCGCTGGGAACTAATCATTAGGCCAACAGATATAGCGAAAACATATCTTATATTATCAAGTTTCGTCGCAAACTCAACCTCACATTTTCAAATTTGATAAATAAGTAGATGCTCCAGTTGTGCGACAAACTCGGCTTCCTTCGTTGTCGTCACTTCGTCTGTATGTTGCTAAGAGAATCCCTGCGTGGTGAAAGAAATTTATATTTATCATTGTTAGTTAAACGTTATTTATACACTAAAGACTTGCACAGTGTAGCTTTGTCTTTTAATTTGCATTAAATGATAAGGAATGAAGCTAATTTTGACCTACATGTATGTTATATGATGTGATATAACTTGATGAGGGTTACGCCCCTTACATGTACGTGTAATCCCCTCCACGGATTATAAAGCGTAAACTACATCAAGCTAAAATATATCAAATAGCATAGGTCAAACTTAACTTCAAGTGAATGGTAGTGGGAATGTGGGGTTGAACGAATGAGGATAAACACTTGACACCCACTAATGTGTTTAAAGATTGAACAGAGGTACTTTCACTTTTTGCTGATCCAGACATATCAGACAAATTAGAGTCACAATTGTCTCCGTAAGCGCCTTGTAGAAACTCCCCCTTACATAAAAGCCTCGCACTATAAGTTTAATGAGGCAATTGTTGTTTGAAGAGAAACTTATAACAGCGGGGAAGTCGCGTCAGGGAGAATCCTCCAGGGGCGGATCCAGAAAATTTTAGAAAATGGATTACAACCTAGGTTTGTTCATTTTCTCTCGAAATGCCACAAAATGATGACCATTTGTGTAGGATATGTTCAATCAAATTGGGGGACCCAAGCCACTCTACTTCCCTCTAAATCTGCCATTTCTCTTAGTAAAACCGGAAACATTTATTTTCCAACTCGTACGACAGACGTGGATAGAAATATTTGTTTTTCTAGTAACTTCCGCAACTAACAGATCACCTATGTTAACAAATATTTAATGAAGAAAGAAGTGGTGTTTAAACAATGCAAAAATGAAGGAAATAAGTGCCGGAAATGAATTATGTAATATCAAGGACAAATCCTTTAAAAAAGAAATCAAATGTAGTTAATGTATGCTTCAGTTTTTTTTTTAAGTTTTAAAACAATATTCCATATAATTTAGCTAGATGTCCATGTACGATGATATCGGATACAGAAAGTCTGAACATTCGTCTCGTCTCGAAGGAAAAAAAGAAAATAGTCTTACAAAGACGTTATGATAGGGACTTAATTGAAAACGGAATTAACAAAGCAAAATCACATGAAAGAAAACACCCCCTTACAGTGAAAAATGCATGTAAATCTATCAATTGTGTCATACCATACGTCTCAACACATAACACTAAAAATCCGAAAGTTTTTAAACTTATCAAAAATAACTTTTCTATCGTAGAAGCCAACAAGGACATGAACAAAATGTTTCTAAAAATTCCCAAATCATCAAAAGAAAACGACAAAATCCTTCATTAAAATCCATTCTAATCAGAGACTGTTTTATTAGTAATATTAAAGAAACCCTATCATCAGTAAATGCAACAAAACAAGACGCACTAACTGCCCGTACATAACACAACGGTCCGAATTGTTCTGGTAAAACGGAAGTAACTTTACGGTAAAAACGTCAAAACATGAGTTAGTCCCCCACCTTATGGTATTGGTCGTTCCAGATGTTGTGAGAATTACACTGGCCACACAGAAGACATCATGAGACAACAGACGATCGTTCACCAACAGATCCAAAAACCTAAATACCAATGCATCCATGTATTAAGCAAACCCATTAGAACTGTTGCATAAACATAAATCCTCATTTGATCATTTTTCCCATGTATGAATTTAACAATGGCCAACACAAAAAGAAACCGAAGAACAAAAATATTCATTCAAAAATATTAGCCTTACTTGAATGCTACATAATTTAGTTTTACAAAGTAACACTAGTTTTATTTCTCCTTCGCAATTATGCAAAAATATGATTTTCCTGTATTATTTTGCCAAAAATATATCATGGCATTATCATAAACTTTACTTTGAAATCACTCATCGTCGGAACCCATGGCTTTTCTCCCCGTTGCACTGCGCGTTTGAATGCAGTGTAACAAAGAAAGCATTTGCGGGTTCCAATGACGGCAAACATTGTGTAAATGTGTTGCTAAGCAATATTCATTACACTAGACCGCTCCTCCATTTAAGCAAGCGAACAACTCGCTTTCAAAGTACTACATGTACTTGCCACACTGTCACACGATCCAGAGTCACTGAGATTGGAAATGGGATACAGATATTTAAGAGGATTATAAAAGATACGCACTGCATTTGAAATGTTTTATACATAGCACGAAATTGTTATGAATTTTTCAATTAGTATAACTATCCTACATGTACGTAGCAAATAAAGCTCTAATTACCCCAAATCTTAAAAAAATCACTCCTTTTGGGATTTTATCTCCTTTAACATTGAATATATTCCGCAGATAAAAAAAAATACCCAGTTCGACTTAAGGAAATAAAGAACTTAGAATAATCTTTGAATAATAATGATAAAGATAATGAACAGTGATCGATCTCATGGAAGATGAATATAACGAACAGCGATCAATCTCATAACTCCTATAAGCAATACAAAGTAGATAGTCGGGCAAACACGGACCCCTGGACACACCAGAGATGGGATCAGGTGCCTAGGAGGAGTAAGCATCCTAAGCCGACCGGTCACACCCACCGTTAGCACTATATCCTGATCTGGTAAACGGAGTTATCCGTAGTCAAAATCAGTGTGCATAAAGAATACAAAATTAAGAGTAGAACATACATCGACCCCTATTGACAAACAAGAGGTGGGTTCAAATGCCTAGAAAGAGTAAGCATCCCCTATCAACAAGTCATACCGCCTTAAGCCCTATATATTGATCAGATAGATAGAATAAACCATTTTCAAAATCAGTGTCTAAAGAATGGTCTCAGTAGCTATGAAAAATGTCAGACAGCATTTAATCCAATGTCATGTTGTATTGGTAAATTAGGTCATTATAGCGAGCATAGAATTTGCGAAATGTGGACTTTAAACGAGAAGGTTAAAATCCCCGTAACATCAACTTATTTGTCAGTAGCCTGCCTCGAAACTTATCGTTCAAAGAACAAGCTCCAGTGTATCGAATCAGTGAAGAAACATAAACACCATTTACAGATGCTTATAGAATATTGTTACATAAATATGGAGAATTAACGATGGAAAGGTCATCGTTTTTAGGGAAAAAATGAACTTCACCAATACTATGCCAGATCATAGAAGGGAAATGTAAACTATCTAGATAAAAGTGAAGTCATATTTCATCAGAAATATATTATATGATTGAGTTAAGAGACCTACATCTTAAGATGTCCATCATGTGCCTGATGATATCTCAGATGAAGTTTCTGATGTTAGTGGATAAAAAGTGAAGATAACGTACAGCTATTGATATCATGATTCCAATAAAGAATTTAAAATTTTGGACCAACTGGAGAAGGAAGCAGGTGTCTTTGAGGAGTAAACATTCACAGTCAACCGGTCACATCCACCGTGAAGCCTCTATCTTGATAAGGTAAACGCATCAATCCGGGTAACTCCTGGAATGTTAGAAACCTAACTGCCTTATTCATAAAAATGTACATAAATACATGTTCGATCCCTGAGTCCACTCTGTAGTGTAATACAAAGCAGCACACTACATCATTTTCATAAATAAAGAAGTCCTTGATGTCAAAGCACCAAAGGAAAGCAACGTGCTTGTAAATCTAATGTTTACAGCGAAAGGAAAATTTTAATGCCAATTTAGAATAGCGCATTGCTAGAAAACTACTAATTATGCCAATCATCTCATTTTCATTAAGAATGTGAGGTGTCTATATCAGAAAAACCAAACTCTTTAGATAATGTTCAACTTAACCTTTATTTACAACAGCAGATTCATTATGTTAGGTATAGCTGATTACATTGATATACAATGGCAGATCAATTTGTTATTCAAAGCATACTTAAAGTCGTGGGGTCGGATTTTCGACAAATTCTGTTCACCTTGTAAAAATACTCTCTGATTATCACGAGCACGTGTCTATTAAACTGTGCGAAATATTTTACATTATTTCACCTGTTTTAGCTAAAAAAAATTAGTTTGAAATGAATGTTTACAAACAGGTGTCACTCGGTGATTTCTAACGCATGATCAGAAGATAAATCAAGTGGAAGTCAGATGCCCAGTTGAGACCTCCAGAGGAAAGATCATCGGCAGGTTTACTCGGTGTAAAGCCATGTATTGGGTTACTACAGCACCGTGTCATAAGTGTTTCATTTTTTTGTTTAAGAGAAACGAAAACATTGAATACTTCTTAGTAGTAATCCTGTATATCTTTGTTTATCTTTTAATTTAGACAGTAGCTTTTAATATACGCATGTGTGACGAGCTATATCTTAATGCATAAAAACATGGCTTCAAATCTGCGATAAGTGACAAACCTATAGCATAACAGACCACGAGAGGCAAGTGTACGTATATGTTCTTACCATAATTACTTTTTAAATGTTCTAACTCTTTATTTAAATGCATATCGTTTCAAGCATTTCATTTACGGAAAGTTAATAACTTTCAAAACTAATGAAGCTGCATTAAAGAAATTATGTACACTTTGTGGAAAAAAAACCCCAGATAAACATCAGACCTCACATCTTTAAATGACTACAAGAACAAGAAGTCCAAGAAATATAATAAATCATTGTGCAATTGCATTGTAATACAAACAGTGAAATGAAGTATACAAATGTTACTGTGACAAGAAAAAACCCGATACAATTGTATTGCATTATGAACAAAACTAAATCAATAATATATATATACAGTGAAACTTCTCCAAACCGTTCCCTCAGAAAACCGGTTCTCCCTGAATATCGTCCGATTTTCAAAGTCCTGGCAGAAACCTTAACATTTTCTTACAAAGAAAGTCTCACAAAACCGGCCACCCCTGAAAACCGGACATCGGCCACTTTTTAAAGTACAATTGTTAACAAACATGTGTAATTTACCCTTATAATACCGGCCATTATTTGAAAATTGTGGCCAGAGGGGGATTAAGACCGGTCAGGTGTGAACAATGACTTACCTACCAGTCAGGTGGGAAATTATCAACTGGAGGTGTGAAAAATATATATATATATATATATATATACATATTTACGGTGACCGTAAGGCGGCCCCAATCTGTTCCCAAAAACTGTCCATCGGCTGTATCCGTTCAACCTCTGGCCATCTTATACTGATTATACACCACCAGATATATCGCAAGTCTTTCGGCATTCTTTCTATTGGAATATTGTCCTTGATAATCACTATGATGGATCGTTTTCGACGGTTATGAAAAGCATGGGTCACCACCATCTGGACGGCGTACGAATTCCAACCACTGTCTAGGAAATTTTCTGTGATGACAAAGACAACTTTCCGACTGTGGTCAATACCTTGCACCAGCTGCTCAGCTTCATTCACTCCAGGAATGAAGTCTTTATCGGGAATGCTAATTTGAAATCCTAAATTTGTCAGCGCTTGATACATTGTTGTGCAAACCAACTGGTAATCATCTTCAGAGTATGATATGAAAGCATCAAACTGGAAGGTGTTACTCTCCTCTGAACGTACCACACCTTTCCATCTGTTACGCAGACGTAGAATGACATAGTCAACATGTACACGATATCTCTTTATAACAATTCTAACCACCAGTCCAATTGTTACAAAAAACAACATCAAGGAAGAAGTAATCAACCACACCCCAGTTTGGCATCTCTTTTCAAAATTAGCAAATTGTCTTACTTGAAGGAGCTCAGAAAAATTCGAAGATTTTTCTATGCAATTGGTTTCATTAAGATCCGCAAAGAGATTCTGGTTATTCTTCATCCAACGAAGCATAGAAATATGGCTGCAGTCACAATCTAAAATGTTTCCTTTGATGAAAATTTTTACTCTTTTAAGACTTCGAAGTATACGAAAGTCGGATGTTTCCAATGACTTGATTTTGTTACTTCGAATGTATAATTCTTTGAGGTTTCGAAAATGTGTCACTGCATTTGGAATGGATGATAAGAAATTGTAATTAAGGTAAAGGAAATTTAATTTTGTTTGTTCTTTGAATAAAATAGTTGGAAAATGATGAATGAAATTGTGCTGTAGATCTAACAGTTCTAAGTTTTTGAGACCGTCGAATATAGTCCCCCTGCTTGATTCGGCTATAAAATTGGAATTCATTTTTGACGCTCGCAAAATTTTTAATTGTGTTAAATGTTTAAAAATCTCAGACGAAATATTGGTGCAGTCATTGTTGGAAATGTTCAAAACTTCTAAGTGGGGAAAGTCCATTTGCCTAATCCTACTACAAGGAAAACTTGTTCCATACAGGTCAAACTCTTTTAAAGCTTCACCTACAACGGTCAATTGAACCTGATAAACATCAGGTACTCTGTGTATATAATTCTTGGAATATAGTATTACTTTCAATACTTTTGAAACAGTGAACGGAATATTTGTCTTCCAAATCGAATGGTCTAGAAATGAGACGCTGATTATATCTCTAATGTCCACATTGTTGTGATTAAAATTGAGATACTGGAGTTTAGGATAATTTTTTAAGAAATCTACCGCAAACGACGGTTCCATATACCTAATCTGATTTTGGGAAATGTCCAAATGTTCAATACATCTTCCAAATGTAGATTTAAGTAAATTTACAGATATGCCTGCAATCATGTTAGCGCTAAGATCGATATACTTGACACAGATGTTCAAGAGATATTTACAATTATTTTCATCTAATATGAAAAGTTGTCTAATAAAATCTGGAATATTTGAGACTGCGATGATTTCTTCAATGTTTCGATTTTGCAAGCACTTTAACGTTTTTAGTACCGCATTCAAGTCGCATAGGCCCCCAAAACTCATCGTAGTTCTCGTTAGAAAAGGAAATGAACACAGTATATCTTCACTGACATCACATCGTACGTGATGATTAAAGTTCATTGTCAGATTGTAGATGGGAGATTCCGATAATCCATTAAACGTGTTGTTGTCTAAGTAGAAAATGGATGAAGTTGGGTAAAATTTCACTTTACTTAAATGCTTTAAACGTTTGAATTTGCTTCTGAATCTAAATCCTTCAAACACATCGATGTGCAATTCTGTTAAAGACGATAGTCGTGATAGTTCGTTCTCGGGATAGCTATAATTAGAAACGTGTCTATAAAATTCATTGCCATGTATGTAGAGAATTTTCAATTCACCCAAATAAAAAAATGCCCACTTTCGTGGGGTGTGTATTTTCAAGTTGCAAAACGAAAGGTCGAGAACGCACAGCCTAGGAAGACGCCTGAACGAAAATCTATCTATACATTTTATGCCATTGTTCTTCAAATATAATGCTGATACATTTCTTAATAAAGTTGTTTTGATGCCTGCAAATGTTTTTGTTGATATCAAAGTAAAATTATTCCATGAAAGGTCAATTGATACTGTTTCGCCTTTAAACATTGCATTGAAATCAAGAGGAACCCTTCGATAGTTGAGGTGACTACAATTCCACAACCAACCCCGGTTTCCACACTCATCTCTCTGATGTGTAACTTTACAAAGACTTTCTCCTGTTGTAACTGCATCTGAAATAAAGGTTTTAATGTAATATCAAAAGAGAGATGGAATTCAGATTTTCAAATAGAAATGCATACACTTACTATAAACTTGAAGAATCGTAAAGAACAATGTGTAGCAGACGATCCACTTCATCTTCCCAATTCTCCACACATTCACCTTCTATCTCAAATTGAAATCGGTCTGGTATCATGAACAATTAAGCAGTGCTGGTTTCCTTTTTAATTTTAATTAAGGAAGTGTGTCTAGCAACGAAACTGAAAAAAATGCCTGAGATGTCGACGACTAGTTCTAGCGGAAAAGTATATCAAAATCAAATTAATGTAACAAGTACTCATTGTTGCAGGAAACAATAAAAACACCAAAAATACACCAAAACATCGCCTTCAACCAAGTGTTTTATTTTCTTACCTACCTACCTATCCTAGTCGGAGCATAAGGTCAATACAAGACTTCGCCACTCAGCTCTGTTTTTTGCTTTTGCCTCTGCTTCTCCCCAAGTTAAGACTCTTTAACTCATTTTCGACCGTCTTTCGCCAGGCTGTTTTTCGTCTTCCCCTTGGTCTTTTGCCTAGTGGTGTCCAACGTAAAGCCCTTGTTTGTATTGTTGTTCTTACAGGTACCTCTAAAAGAATTTATTAAGAAGCAAAAATGTATAGAAGCTGAAATATCATCAATTGAGAATGTGCGTGCACACGGAAGCTGGTTGTGAAATATGACTATTTCAATTTGTTAAGCATTTTATATTTACGTACAGTTTAATCATCAGGATATTTAATCTGATATATAAGGTCAAATAACGAACAATGATCAATCTTTTAACTCCCATAAGCAATATAAAATAGAGAATTAGGCATTTCACCAAAATACGAAAATGCCCACTTTCTTGGAGTATATACAATCAGGTTACAAAACGAAAGGTCAAGAAAACAAAGCCTATATTGTTCTGCCAGAATAAAACTACTACTACTAAACTACTACTATACTGGAAAAATTGTAACATATGATTAACATATGTTAAACATATGATTAACATATGTTTTGAAACATATGATAATCATATAAAAGGAGCACTTAGAGGTCAACGCATGTTTCAAACATATGATTAACACATGTTTACAATATGAATAACATATGTTTGTATTATCTTATAATAAACATATAATTTGTTCATATGATATTCACGTGTTTTTCTTATGAATTTCGTATTATCTCCATGCAAAATTGTAACATCATGTTTATATTAAAAATATTTTTAACATGTAAAACGTATACGGTACCAATTTTGATGCTCCAGATGCGCATTTCGACAAATAATAACTGTTCAGTGATGCTCAACCGAAATTTTTGAAATCCGAATTAACAATGAAGTTTTAGAGCTATTCAAGGGGAAAACAGTGTGCCAAGAAAGTGGAGTCAAATTCGTCTAAGGATAAGAGCTATGCGTGAGGTAATCCTTAATTTTGAAATGAATTTCTAAATTTTATAACAACAATTAAATATACATCCGTATTTTCAAGCTAGTAACGAAGTACTTAGCTACTGGGCTGTAGAGACCCTCGGGAACTAACAGTCCACCAGCAGAGGCCTCGACCCAGGGGTCATAATGTAAAACTTATACGGTACCAATTTTGATGCACCAGATGCGCATTTCGACAAATAATGATTAATGTATGCTTGACATATGTTTAACATGTATCAAACAAATGTTTAACATGTATTAAACATGTATTTAACATGCATTAAACATATATTTAAGATATGTTAAACATATATTCATCATGTTGAGAAACACGATAATCGTGAAGTGACACACAGTATATATATGTTTTTGAACATTTCTTTAGCTTGTTTGTTGATAATATACAGTAGGGAAATGTTAGTATTACTCCATGATCAATAAATATCTATTTTGTTTAGATGATTTCTATGATGTTGATATACATGCCATCAACGTTTACCATCTTTTGGTCGCACATGCAATTTAGAAGTACCTCTCCAGAAAAAAAGAAAACAATTCATGTCGGAAGGAATAAGCATTTATTTATGTCGCTGAGTACATAGTTATTATTCGGTTTGCGCTGCAACTTTAATCCACGTCCAGTAGTAGTGGCTGCATGATTGCAATGCCCTCTGTATCAACTTTCTTGGTGTCTACTTATTTCTGAAAGAAAAAAACTAAGATACTTGTTTACATAAATTAATACCCCACTGTGTCCACTTATTGGGCTTCCCCCAATTAAATATAAAAACAAAATCTAGATACATTTACACCACATCATTCTATTTTCTATGGACTTTGCCCCGTCTTTAAAAAAATGTCATGTTTCTTACTTAATTTAAATTCTTTATGGTCCCAGGATTGGTTTAAAAAATGTTGTAGTGAAATGAAAAACATTATGAAATGTCAAGGTCAAACATTCTGAGAATCAAAAAAGAATGATGTGGTGTTAATGTATCTAGATTTTCTTTTTACATTTAATTGGGGGAAACCCCATAAGTGGATGCAGTGGGACATTAATTTATGTAAACAATTTTAAAAAAAATACCAACAGAAATAAATCAAATTACTGAAAGTACTGAAAAGGGCTAAACTGACTTCATGAATTATGTCTGTAATGTAAAAGAGCAGGAACAACAGTAAAAAAAAAAACTTCATGCGTTATTCGTTATTTTCTCACAAATGAATTATACATTTTCTGTAAGGAAATAACAAATATGGATTGGATACAATGTCCTGAAACTTTTTAACATGGTAAAATATAAACTTTATATAATGTTGTTAAAAACAATGGTCACTATAATAATTTTGGTCCCACCCGGAACTAAAACCCTTGCATTCGATCATGAAATTTACAATATGGTAAAAAAAAAAACACCTGCTCTTTTTAAATATCTATAATCAGAATACGTCAGTTTCGAGATACGTTCGAGTTATTTCCTTTGAAGAACTCTCGTACATAATAAGGCGCGAAACAAATTTTTTACATGCGGGAGTGTGACGAATATTCATCACTGCATAAGTAAATATATTCATTATTTTTTTCATATACTTTTTCCTCACCTGAAATCAACTGATACGCAAACTAAGTAAGTAATAAGAATTCAGGAAATAATTGAATACATGACTTATTCTTATATCACGTGATTTCGTTGGTCATAGGTATCATATCCAGGGGTATTACTTTTAAATATGACATTGTTTTTATGTTTCTACTTAAGTAAAACATTTCTTTTGATATTATTTTGCATTTTTTACATTTACACATCAAAAGAGAAGGTTTTTTTTAAATATATTCCATCGTCTTCCTCATTATATCTAGGTTCATTCTGTCCCACTTAGGCACTCAAAGTTCTACTAAATGTACCCCCTACACAGGAGAGCTCTTATATCGAAACTGGCGTATTTAGTACCAATAGCATTACCTCCGCTGTGGTTGTCTAGAGGTAGTGTTCGCCCTGTATGCGGACGGTCGGGGTTCGAATCCCGGCCGCGACAGACCTAGGTCGTTAAAACAGGTAATGCCAGTTCCATCGCCAAACTCTCGGCATCAGGTGTCAATGTCATGTGTTCTCGGAGATGGCCTTAAACACGGATGTCCTGTGTCACAGTGGGTGTGGCGCGCTAAAGAACCCTCACTGCTAAATGGCTGTATGCACCGACCAAAGGCCTAAATGTTGCAGCCCATCACCGGTCTTGGTGACGTCTCCATATGAATTAAAAATTATGGAGAGGGACGTTAAACAAGATACAGCAAATCAATAGCATTAAAGGCTATCTTAATCAAATATGTACACATAAACACTTTATACCCAGTTTGGCCCCACCCATCTTCCCAAATATAGGGTTTCTGATCAACGCCGCTGCGGACCCCACCCTGGATCATGAAATGCTCTACATGACTAAGCATTTTTTTCTTACAGATGTGATGTAGAGAAGAATAGTTTTGGAAATTTGTCAAGATTTGGCAGAAAATGCGAAAACAGTTGTAATGGTAGTTTTCGGTAAAAAGTGTTCAATTGTCATTACGCAACTAATTTACTGTTGTGTTCCAGTTTAATAGTGTATGAAATATTTGTAGAATACAACTAAAATGAAACAAATCTATAGTTTGATACATACATGTATGTCAAATAATAATAGAAAGAAACAAACAAGAAATTGGACAAAAAAGAAAAATACACGTCACCAAATACACTAACTAACAAGTGCCACAGATATTCATGTCAAAACAAACTAATAATGCAGGCCTATGAAACACTTCATTTCATCCATTCATCACCTCACCGGATATCATTTAGATACACACATAAATATACATCTGTATGACTTGTACTACAGAACCCAGTGCATAATTATCTACATATAGCAGTCAAACCATGGAAGCAGAATTATTTTTTGTAATCCATAATGAAGTTGATTTCAATTCAAAATCGGGTTGGAGAGAATGTGAATCGAAATAAGTAAGATAAATACATGTATAACTGAAAACAAAATATAGGAAGTTATTTTAAAAAGATGTTCATCATACATGTGCAATATTAATAACTTTGAAACTGAATGCTGCTTTATATCAACAAGAGTGGAAAGAGCTCATTTTTAATATGAAAGTTAGTGAAAGAGGATATACTAAATCGACTATGATAAATTGGGATAACATATATGCATGGATTTACATTTAGGCATTGCAGTGATTGTTTGTTGTACGTAAATTTAACAAAAAAACTCCCAAGAGTTTGTACACAGGTACATTAAACACTGTACTCATCAACATGTGTGTTTTGAACTTTTTATGTACAAGCTCATTCATATTGCAAACTAACCTCATCTTTTTGTCTGAATGAGACATAATACACATTGCTATTGTTTGAATTGTATAAAACAGTTCTTTATATGAAAATGCAAATAACCATAGCAAAAAAGCATAATATTCGCTGCTTGCGAAGATGGTGTAGGAGTTCTAATACGAAAAAAAAAAACGTACGAGAATTGACTCGCAATAAATATATAATATTTACAACATGTAAATGTATAAGCTCAATGAGAACCCCAAGCTAGGAATTTAAACGTTACAAAAGTAATTTTCAAACGGTAATGTTGAAACCACTTTTAGAAATAAAGAAGAGACATCTCCCCACAAAACTAAATGCATTTTTATATGAAAAGATCGTTCAACGAAAACAAATTGTGGGGCAGGGAACAACGACGATAAAACCATACCCCTTCCCTTCCTTCATCCTTTGTACGTCCGTAAATACATGTAGCATATTTCTCGGATTGTCATTTGTTTGTTTGAAGTACAGACAAATTAAAAACACGATTACTTTTCATTGTGTGTAGCGTGCTGTGGACCGCAAACCATTTTACATTCATGCTTGACACAATGGCAATGTTTATCTAACACTTGTTCTAACCATATGTATTTCAGTAAACAGCCCTCGTACAATTCCAGGCAGTGTTTTGAAGAACTTGAAACCGGGGCATTGTCTTCCGTAAACGTATACCTATGATTTTGTACCTTTTGTGTTTTCTCTCCCCCAAGATCGTTATTTTCAGTCTCGTTTTTGAAACTAAATAATAAAATCAAATTTGAATGTGTTGACGATGATTCTGAAGAATAACTTGGTCGTTTAGAAATAGTAAGGTAAGCCTAAGTCACACCGTTACATCCTCTAAATTTCTGCATGTCCTATATATATGATCAGGGGAGATGTAATCAGTTACGCAATATCGTCCCTCTGAGACACCGATCTCTGTCCTTCGCTGTCAAAACATAATCGTGCACACGATCGACGCGGATCAATTAATTTTTTTTATTGTGTTCACACATTTCTGTTATGTCGGACAAAATTTGTACTCAGTCGGAACAGCAGTCAAAACCCAAATGGAAAACCGTCATGATTCGTGTATAGCTTAATGACGAGGCTTCTAATTATAGATTGCACCATGCAAAAGGATTGATTTCTTGACATATAAGCGCTATGCAAAGGTAACAATGCAAAGGCACCCTAGCCAAAGCGGTTTCATGTACAGATTCTTATGCATTTTTAGATTTTGAATTACTTAATAATCACTTTAATTATTACAGACGCAGACTCAAAAGGGAATTTTAACTGAAGAATGACCTGCTTCTGTGTCCCAATTTCCCCAAAATGAGGACAAAAAATGTCACCATTTTATACATATTTTATCCACTGTCCAACGAACTGTATGTCCGGGAAAAAATGCCCCTTCGAATATGAATGTCATCCCCTTACTAGATCAGTTGCAAAATTTATAGGCAATAGCAAATTAAATTTCTATGCAAACGCAGATTATATCTATAAACTATGACAGATAAGTATACTCGTATATAGTAAATGTATAACGGATACGGAAATGAATAAACGTCAAGATAATGAACAATAATCAATCTTATAACTAGTAGAAGAAGATATTGTTGTGCAAAAACGGATCCCTAGATATAACAGAGGTGGGATCAAGTGTCTAGGAGGAGTAAACATACAGCTGAAATAGGAAAAACATAACTCACTATACAATTCCACTACATTGTATACAATAAGATGAATCAGTATTCAAATTCACAGCAATAGGAACACACAGTGATATTTAACACGAACTTTAAAAATGTAACCACAACCAATGTCATCAAAATATTATGCAACCTGTTAATTAGGTCAACGACCATAATTATACACTGTATTCAGAAGGATTTGGTTCTGTTGATTCGGTCAACGGCCATAATTATACACTATATTCAGAAGGATTTGGTTCCGTTCACCTAAGCCACTGATTATTTTCCTGGTTTTGATGTAATTCGCAAATAAAATTTCAAGATTTAAAAAACAAATCACAACCCTTCTGATATACATGTATGTTAATACTCCTTTTGTTAGTATGCTCGACATACACCTGATTAGTTATACATTGTACGGAATGATTTTGTTATACATATGTAGTTTCAATGGGAAACTCATTGGTTGACGAAAGTCACTGTTAACGCAAGGCATTCGCCACATTTTCCCACAACTTGGTCATCGCCTGTACCTGATCAAACTTTGGCCATCTTATACTGAATATACACCACCAGATATATCGCAAGTCTTTCGGCATTCTTTCTATTGGAATGTTGTCCTTAATAATCACTATGATGGAACGTTTTCGACGGTTATGAAAAGCATGGGTCACTGTCATCTGGACGGCGTACGAATCCCAACCCCTGTCTAGGAAATTTTCTGTGATTACAAAGACAACTTTCCGACTGTGGTCAATACCTTGCACCAGCTGTTCAGCTTCATTCACTCCAGGAATGAAGTCTTTCTCGGGAAAGCTAATTTGAAATCCTAAATGTGTCAGCTCTTGATAGATTGTTGTGCTAACCAGCTGGTAGTCATCTTCGGAGTATTATATGAAAGCATCAAACTGGAAGGTTTTACTCTCTTCTGAATTTATTACACCTTTCCATCTGTTACGCAGGTGTAGAATGATGTAGTCGACATGCACACGATATCTTTTTATGATGATTACTAACATCATTCCAATTGTTACAAAACCAACATAAAGGAAGAAATCATTAACCACATTCCATTTTAACATTTCTTTTCGAAAACAGCAAATTGTCTTCCTTGAAGTAGTCCTGAAAAATTCGATGATTTTTCGATGCACATTGTTTCATTCAAATCGCCAAAAAGTTCTTGATTATTCTTTATTAATCGAAGAGAAGAAATATCGCTACAGTCGCAGTCAAAAATGTTCCCTTTAATGAAAGTTTTCGTATATTTTAGACTCTGAAGTACATGAAAATCAGATGTTTTCAATGACTTAATTTTGTTGTTTTGAATGTAGAAATGTGTAAGGTTTGGTAAATGTACAACTACATTGGGGATTCAAGAAAGATAATTGTCATTTAGGATAAGGGAATTTAACTTGGTTTGTTCTTTAAATAAAGTGGAAGGAAGATGATGAATATAATTATGTTGTAGGTCTAACAGTTGTAGTTTGTTAAGATCACGCAATAAAGGTTTCCAACGTGCACCATTTGAATTTGCATTTGATGCTCGAAGGGATTTTAAATTTAGTAACGTTTCAAAAATCGAAATATTGGTGCAGTTATTGTTGGAAATGTTCAGGATCTCTAGAAGAGGAAAGTCGACTTCCGCAACCTTACTACACGGGAGATTTGTTTTGGACAAGTCCAGTTTTGCCTACAATTTTCAACTGAAATTGATAAGAATCAGGTATATAGTTAAAGTAGTTGTTAGAGAACCGTAAAACTTTCAACACGTTTGATAAAGTGAATGTAATATTTGGATTCAAATTCGAAATGTCCAACAATGAGACGTGGACTACTTTTCTAATGCATTTATTATTATTAAAACTAGCATCAATATACTGAAGTTTGAGTTAATTTGTCAAGAAGTCTATTAAAGTACGCAATGCATAATACTATTCCTGGAAATATCCAAATATTCAATACATCTTCCAAGATTTTTTTTAAGAAAATCGAAAGAAATCCCTGCAATTCGGTTGTTCCTAGCATGAATTTTCTGCACGCAGATGTTGGACAAATATTTACTATTATTCCGATTCAACAATAAATCATGCCTAACAAAATATCGAACATTTGAATTTATGGATATTTCTACAATTGTTCTATTTTGCAAACACTTTAACGCTCTTAACGCTGCATTCAAGTCACATATACCTCCAAAATTCATTTCTATTCTCAACACAACAGGGAAAGAGCATAGGATATCTTCACTGACGTCACATCGTACGTGATCCTTAAAGTCCATTGTCAGATTGTAGATGGGCGATTCCGATAATCCAATAAACGTGTTGTTGTGTAAGTAGAAAATGGATGAAGTTGGGTAAAATTTCAGTTTGCTAAAATGCTATAAACGTTTTAATTTGCTTCCGAATCTAAATCCTTCAAAAACGTCAATGTGCAATTCTGTTAAAGACGATAGTCGTGATAGTTCGTTCTCGGGATAGCTATAATTAGAAACGTGTCTATAAAATTCATTGCCATGTATGTAGAGAATTTTCAATTCACCCAGAATTTTCAATTCACCCAGAATTTTCAATTCACCCAGATACGAAAATGACCACTTTCTTGGGGTGTGTACTTTCAAGTTGCAAAACGAAAGGTCAAGAACGCACAGCCTAGGAAGACGCCTGAACGAAAATCTATCTATACATTTTATGCCACTGTTCTTCAAATATAATGCTGAGACATTCCTTAATAAAGTTGTTTTGATGCTTGCAAATGTTTTTGTTGATATCAAAATAAAATTATTCCATGAAAGGTCAATTGATACTGTTTCGCCTTTAAACATTGTATTGAAATCAAGAGGAATCCTTCGATAGTTGAGGTGACTACAATTCCACAACCAACCCCGGTTTCCACACTCATCTCTCTGATGTGTAACTTTACAAAGACTTTCTCCTGTTGTAACTACATCTGCAATAAAGATTTTAATGTAATATCAAAAGGAAGATGAAGATCAGATTTGCAAACAGAAATGCATACACGTACTATAAACTTGAAGCATCGTAAAGAAAAGTGAGTAGCAGACGTTCCACTTCATCTTCCAATTCTCTACACATTCACCTTCTATCTCAATTAAAATCGGTCTGGTATCATCAAGAATTAAGCAGTGCTGGTTTCCTTTTTAATTTTAATTAAGGAAATGTGTCTAGCAACGAAACTGAAAAAAATGCATGAGATGTCGACGAATAGTTCTAGGGGAAAATTATATCAAAATCAAATTAACGTAACAAGTAATGATTGTAACAGGAAACAATAAAGATTCCAAAATATCGCCTTCAACCAAGTGGTGGCTGTTCCAACAGGTACCTAGCGGAAAATTATATCAGAACCAAATTGATGTAACAAGTACTAATTGTAGCAGGAAACAAGAAAACACCAACAGACACTAAAATTTTGCCTTCAACAAAGTGTTGTATGTTCTTACAGGTACCTCTAAACGAATTTATTAAGAAATAAACAAGTAGAGAAGCTGAAATATCATCAATTGAGAATGTGCGTGCACACGAAGGCTGGTTGTGAATTATTGGCTATGCCAATTTGTTTAGCATTTTATATTTACGTACAGTCTAATCATCAGCATATTTAATCAGATATATAAGGCGACTGTTCGTTATCTTCATCTCCCATATAGAGAATGATTTAGCAAATTCCTGTTATTAACTGATGTTATATTATGTATGTCTCTTTTGCTCCTCAACATACAATTTTCGTGTTGTCTTTTTTAGGAGGTATCCCTCTAAACAGGGATATTATGATAACACACAAAAATACATTGCTGGGTCTTGTAAATATTCTATCAAGCCCCTACCTTTGCTCCTTGCAAAAATATTAACAGCTTGGAAGGAGTAAACTTCAAACGTACTGTGCGACTAAATATGCCACAAGTGGTGAAAATCAAATGTGGACATTTAGGAAACTTGAAATCAAAAAAACTTTTCTGAAATCAACAACATCAAAAGGCATGCCTTTAAAACTCTTTTCACGACCATTCCTCACGATAAATCAAAGACTA
Organism: Ostrea edulis; assembly: GCF_947568905.1. NCBI lineage: Eukaryota > Metazoa > Mollusca > Bivalvia > Ostreida > Ostreidae > Ostrea > Ostrea edulis. Next base: position 1,792,848 of record NC_079170.1, read on the forward strand.
GATTTATTGACATCATAGATAGTTGCTTCTTGAAAAAAAATTGAAAAAGCAAATATTCACATATAGGGATCAGTCATCCAAAATATTACTTTGCTTTCACACACAAGTATCCTGAAGTTGAAATAAAAAATATGCTGGAGTTCCTCATTGACAATATCTTCGTGGTCTTTGATGATCAGGTCTTTCAACTGTCTGTTGGAATTCCTATGGGCACGATTTGTACTTCTGTGCTAACTGACCTGTTTTATATTCCTTTGAAGCAGAATTTATTTAAAAACTTCTACACGGGAAGACAAAATCGACATTTAGATATCGATAATGTATTATCTATTAACGATAATAATTTTCTTTCATATGTCAATTCAATATAATTCAATTCAACTCGTAATGAAAGACACCCCAGAGTCGTCCGCTTTTGCTTCCTACTTACATATTTTATTGAAAATAGATATTAACGGTAAACTAACAACTCAACTTTATGACAAACGGTATGATTTTCAACTTCTCAATCGTCAGCTTCCCATATTTATGTAGCAATATTCAATTATCACACGCATATGGTGTTTACATTTCTCAACCGATTCGATACGCAATATCTTCTTCTGCGTATGATAAGTTTTTCTAAATCGAGGCAGGTAACTGACAAAGAAGTTGATGGTACAGGGGTTTCAACAGTCTCGATTGAAGTCAGGATTTCACAAATTCAATGGTCGTTATAACGATATAGTTCGTCAATACAACGTATCATTGGGTCAAATGCTGTCTTACGTGTTTCATACCGATTGTTAGGCCGTTTTTGACACACTGATTTTGACTACGGATAACTCGATTTATCTGATCAGGATATAGGCTCACGGCGGGGCGGGTGTGACCGGTCGACAGGGGATTATTACTCCTCCTGGGCACCTGATCCCACCTCTGATGTGTCCAGGGGTCCGTGTTTGCCCAACTATCTATTTTGTATTGCTTGTAGGAGTCATGAGACTGATCACTGTTCGTTATCTTCACCTTGCATACAATAAATGTTTCTTATGCTTTACCGAGAACTGCACCCGCGTCTGTTGGAGACAGTAACCTGGTGTCATTACCTCAGGAACATGGTGATCATGAAGCAGTTGCCGAATTGCAGGGAATCAACCTTTCGGATCTCTTTGGTGATTTTAACTGTGATCATACTCTACAATCTCATACAGAAACCAGGTTTTCGAGTGTCCAGACCAGGAAAATTATGCTTGCTTTCCACGGATGCACAATAGGGACAATCAACTTCAGCATAAACATATCAAAATAATTACAGTTGAACCACTGGCGGATCTAAAGGTGGTTACGGGGGTTGTAGTCCAATTGGGTTGAACATTTCATCAAAAAGGGATATTGTTGGTTCTTCTTGGGTCTTCAATTTCCTAATTTGGGCTGAATAAGTACAAACTTCGATCACAACTTTCCTCCCCTGTAGCTACGTGTATATCGTAAATAAATGAGCCATAAGAAACATTTATTGTATGTATAGAAAACTGTAATAAAGACTCTGTCACAAAACAGAGGCTTAATCATGATACATCGGATTGCTATACAAGAGTACTTTTGTCATTATTTGAAATGCACAAATAGATGCATGCTCAAGAAAAAAAACTACACAGGTTTCAGTTTTTATGAGAGAGCACAATCAGTCGTATTGTTGTACTTGGCTGTAGTTTTCCGTGATGGTTAAGGATTAACTAGACCCCCTCTCAACTGATTCTGGTCATAGACCTAATTATCACCAACTACTGTTTTAGTTTTGCTCCATCATGAGTCATGTATAAGCCTTTCCAATTGCGTATGGACATCCCCATTAAGTCTTTCTTTAGTGGATTGGATAGGTGACATGAATCATTCACCTTTCAAGCAATAGCATTCTACCCTTTGTGACCTAGATATAGGATTATTTTGAGGGAGATAACTCTTAATAACACTAACATTAAACGTTAAATTGTTTGTAATGAACTAAATTGAATGAGATACAATCAGTTAAGGACGAAACGTGAGTAGAGTAAAAAAAAATGAACGCTACCAAAATATTGACATCAAAGAACTGTTATGAGTCCCATTCTTAAAATGTCCTAGGCACCTAATCCCACCTCTGCTGTGTCCAGGGGTCCGTGTTTGCCCAACTATCTATTTTGTATTGCTTATAGGAGTTATGAGATTGATCACTGTTCGTTATCTTCGCCTTTATTTTCCGCAGACCTATATAGACGGTGGAGAGTCATAACGGACAGTTTTTTGTTGTAATGGATCCTTTCTGAGAAATCAACGGTCATTTATTGTTAAATATCCACAGCAAAACTGTACAGAAATTCCACAGAAATATAGGAAGCGGGTAATGTACAAATTCAAGTATCACGAAATATTAGTTTTATTGACATACATTAGAAATATATTCTTTTCCTCATACATCAGATGCATTTTCTCATTAGATATTTCCTTTTGATCAGACACCGGATTCTTTCAGATGTTGGTACATGTAACTACATATTATCTTTGTCCAATTTATATTCAAGAACTGTATATATAATGTACTTACATGTGAGGTTAAGATAACGAACAGTGATCAATCTAATAACTCCAATAAAGGGGAAAATAACGAACAGTGATCAATCTCATAGCTCCTATAAAGGTGAAGATAACGAACAGTGATCAATCTCATAACTCCAATAAAGGGGAAAATAACGAACAGTGATCAATCTCATAGCTCCTATAAAGGTGAAGATAACGAACAGTGATCAATCTCATAACTCCAATAAAGGGGAAAATAACGAACAGTGATCAATCTCATAACTCCTATAAAGGTGAAGATAACGAACAGTGATCAATCTCATAACTCCTATAGAGGTGAAGATAACGAACAGTGATCAATCTCATAACTCCTATAAAGGTGAAGATAACGAGCAATGATCAATCGCATAACTCCTATGAGCAATACAAAATATATAGTTGGGCAAACACGGACCTCTGGACACACCAGAGGTGGAATAAGGTGCCTACGAGGAGTAAGCATCCCCTGTTGACCGGTCACACCCGCCGTGAACCCATATCCTGATCAGGTAAACGGAGTTATCCGCAGTCAAAATCAGTGTGTCAAAAACGGCTTAACAAACGGTATGAAACATGTCAGACAGCACTCGACCCAATGCGAGGTTGTACTGACGAACTAGATCGCTATAACGACCATAGAATTTGTGAAATGCTGACTTCAATCGAGACTGTTGAAATCCCTGTACCATCAACTTGTTTGTCAGTAGCTTACCTCGATTTAAAAACTTACTATACCCAGAACAAGCTCTTGCATATCGAATCACTTGAAATATATAAACACATATGCATGTGATAATGGAATATTGATACATAAATGTGGGAAGTTAACGATGGAGAAGCTGAAATCATCCCGTTTGTCATACAGTTGGGTTGTCAGTTTGCCGTTAATGTCTATTTTCAATAAAATATCTAAGTATGAAGCAGAAGTGGACGACTCTGTGATGTCCTTTATTTCGAGCTCACAGGGATATATCAAATCGACATATGAATGAAAATTATCATTGTAAATAGACAAAACGTCATCGATATATCTGAAAGTCGAATTAAAGGTCACAGCGAGAGATTTCTTCTTCTCACGTAGAAGTTTTTGAATAAATTCTGCTTCCTATGAATATAAAAACAGGTCAGCTAGCAAAGGAGCACAATTCGTGCCCATGGGAATTCCAACAGACTGTTGGAAGACCTGATCACCAAAGACCACGAAGATATTGTCAATGAGGAACTCTAGCATATTTTTTATTTCAACTTCAGAGTACTTGTGCGTGGAATCAGAGTGGTGTTTAACAAAGTAAGTTTTTTGAATTACTGATCACTAGATATGAATATTTCCGTTTTCCCTTTTTGTTGAAGAAGCAACTGTCTATGATGTCAAAAAGTCTAGTATTTAATTTATCGTGAGGAATGGTCGTGTATAGTGTTGAAAAGTCATAGGTTTTAATGCTATTGATTTGGGAAAAATTCTATGATTTCAAGTTTACTAGAAGTTCTTTAGAATTTTTTAGAATCCATATTTGATTAACACCATTTCTGGCATATGTAGTCGCACAGTAAGTTTGAAGTTTCTCCTTCACAGCTGTTAGCATTTTCGTGAGGAGGAAAAATAGGGGCTTGGTACAGCACTTACTGGATCCAGCAATGTATCTTTGTTTGTAAGGGTTTTTATGTACCTTTAATTTTTTTTTTTAAAACATTGCCCAAAATGTAAGGTGAAGATAACGAACAGTGATCAATCTCATAACTCCCACAAGCAACACAATGTATGTGAAAAAAATATGAAGCATCCTAAAACGAAAATATTCAACAATGAAAGATAAAACTGTAATGTACATGCAGATGTGAAATTAGTGAAGTTGAAACTCGATACACAGGCTGGAAATTTTTGCATGTATGTAATTTTCCGATGAAATACAACATTAACCAAAGTAATAAAAAATTCTACATTTGAACATATTTCTACATTGACTAGAAATTCCACATCTCAGTGAGACCAATAAATGCCTCTTTGACATGTGATTGTTAAATGAATTTCAAATGAGCTTCACATATTTCAAACTGAGGCCAAGGTGGTAGCAAGATCTTCCCAGAAACCATCCATCAGTTCTAAAGTATCTGGCCACCTGATGCTCGATATGCACCACCAGATATATTGCAAGTCTTTTGGCATTCTTTCTATTGGAATGTTGTCCTTCATAATCACTATGATGGACCGTTTTCGGTGGTTATGAAAGGCATGGGTCACCGCCATCGTACGAATTCCAGCCACTCTTTAGAAAGTTTTCTGTAATGATGAAAACGACTTTTCGACTGTGGTCAAAAGATTGTACCAGCTGGTCCACCTTTGACCTTCCGGGGATGAAGTTTTTATCAGGTAGGCTTATTTCAAAACCTAAATTTGTCAGGGCTTGATACAGGGTTGACGTCACCAGCTTGTAGTCATCTTCAGCGTATGATATGAAGGCATCGAAAGTTTTTGTTTTTGGGCAAATGTATACCTTTCAATCTGTTACGAATATGCAGAATAATGTAGTCCACATGCACGCGGTATCTCTTTATAAGCGCTGATACAATGATTGAGACATTTACTAAAACTAACACAGAGGAAGAAAACAGTAACCACGTTGGAGATTGGCATTTCTTCTCAAATTCTGCAAAAGTTTCTTCATCGAATAGTTTTGAAATTGTGGATGATTTTTCCATGCATTCAGTTTCATGTAAATCTCCAAAGAGATGCTGATTTTTTTTAATCCATCGAAGCGAGGAGATATGTAAACAATCACAATCTAAAGGGTTCCCTTTGATAAAAAGCTGCGCTTTTTTGAGATTGTGGAGTGTGTGAAAATCAGAGGGTTTCAATGACGAAATTTTGTTAGATTGAAGATATAAATGCGTTAGGTTGAGTAAAGGTTCTACTACAGATGGAATAGACGATAAATAGTTGTTCTCAAGATAAAGACCGGATAAATATGTTTGATCTTTCAAAAGAGATGGCGGAAGTTTATGAATGAAAAGTTTTCGCAGGTCTAGCTGACGAAAGTTTTTCAGACCTCGGAAGATTTTACTCATGTTTAGTCCAGCATTTAAATTCAAGTTCGTGTTTGACGCTCCAAATTGTTCCAATTTTGTTAATTTTTGTAATAACTAAAACGAAATATCAGTGCAGTTGTTGTCAGAAATATCAAGAATTTGCAACTGGGGGAAATTCATCTGCCTAGAATTCTAAATGGAAAATTTGTTTGAGACATATTCAGCACCTTCAATCCTTCGCCTACAAAGTTCAAATGAATCTTATAAGAATCACTGAGAACGTGAATGTGATTGTGAGAAAATAGCAAAGTTTCTAATTCCTTTGAAAACGTAAATGTAATAGTCGGTCTCCCGTTCAAATGCGTTTGTTCTGAACCATCAGCGATATCCGCCACACACCTTATGTTATTAAAACTAAGATCTAAGTATTTTAGTTTAGGGTAATTTTGCAAAAATTTAATTAAATTAATCAAATTGAGCACAATAGAGAAGCCTATGACTTCAATTCTGTTATGGGAGAGATTAAGATGTTCAATACATTTTCCCATGGTTGAGCCTTGTGGTTCTACGGAAATACCTGCGATTCGGTTACTGCTAAAATCTACTTCCTTGACGCAGACACTCAGCAGATATTCGCAATTACTTTCATTTAGAATAAATGGTTGATGGATAATATTCCGAACATTTTCAATAGCATGTATATAGTCTATACTTCGGTTTTGCAGACACTTTAAGGTTCTAAGTACTGCACTCAAGCCACACTTACCGCCAAAGTTGATTTCAACACCCTTTAGATATGGAAAATAACAAAGGAGATATTCACTGACGTCACAATGCACGTCGTACACAAATATCATCCTCAAGTTATGGATGGGTGAATCTGATAATCCGCTAAATGTGTTGTTGGTTAAGTGGAACATGGACCCGGTGGTATAGAATTCCACATCGCTCAATTTTTTTAGACGTTTAAAATCGTTTTTAAATACAAATCCTTCAAATACATCGATATGAAGCGTTTTCAAAGCTAGCAATCTCGTTATTTCTCGATCAGGATAACCTTTACGTCTGTTGCGGATTTTGTGAAAGACATTACCTTGTGCGTATAAAATTTCCAATTTTCCAAGATTTGAGAATGCACATTCTCTGAGAGAAGCTGTGTGAAGTTTACAGTATGAAACATCCAGAACACACAGTTTATACAGCCATTTAAAAGAAAAGCTACCTATAATTTGTAGTTCATTATATCTGAAGTATAAAGCTGTTACGTTCCTCAAAAGCCCTTTCTTGACACCTGTGAAAGTAGTTTGGGAAATCGATGTAAACTTATTTCTGGAGAGGTCAATCGAAAAAGTTCTGTCTTCAGTTTTTCCTGTGGTGAGACTAGGAATTCGTTTTAAGTTCAATTGACTACAATTCCATAACCATCCGCTATTATTGCATTCATCTGTATAACGTTGAAGTCTACAGTTTGCTTCTTCATTGCTTTCTAAAACTTAAAAATATTGAAGATATTTAGAATGAAGTATAAACACCATAGATACATGTCAATAAAACAAATGTTAAAATTCAATTATCTCAAAGGACATGAATATTCTGAATTACATATATTAAAATCTTCAAACACTTACTTGAAATTCGAAAAAGAATGATTAGGCAGCAAGTAAATTGTGTTGTTATCATGATTTCAAATACAATCTGAGCATCCTTTTCTAACTATCACCTTTTCTATTTTGTTTTCAACAAGACAATGGAGGAAGATATTTGAAAAGATTAGATGACAGGGAAAATAGATTAAGATATTGCAGTAAATCATGTTATGATAAGATGACAGGGAAATTAGATTAAGATATTGCAGTGAATCGTATTATGGTAAGATATCCCGATATGACACGGTGAAGATAACGATTAGTCATTAATCTCTTATACGAAACACTCCAAAATAAAATCAAAAGTTTGGCAAACACAGAACCCTGGATATACCAGAGGTGGGATCAGACAAACACAGAACCCTGGATATACCAGAGGTGGGATCAGACAAACACAGAACCCTGGATATACCAGAGGTGGGATCAGACAAACACAGAACTCTGGATATACCAGAGGTGGGATCAGACAAACACAGAACCCTGGATATACCAGAGGTGGGATCAGGTGCTTTTGGAGGAGTAAGCACCCCCCTGTCGACCGGTGAAGTCCACCGTGAGCCAAATGTCTTGATCAGATAAACGGAGTAATCCGTAGTCAAAATCAGTGTGTAAAGAACGACCTAACAATCGGTTTGAAACTCGTCAGACACTATTTGACCCAATGATAGTTTGTATTGACAAACTAGATCGTTCGAAGTATCATACAATTTCCTCTGTTACATGAACTTTTGTGTCAGTAGCCTGCCTCGATTTTAAAAAAAAACCTCACCATACACAGAGCAATCCCTTTCGTAATGAGTCAGTTGAAAGACATAAACATCATATAATGCGATAATGGGATATATATCCAAATAAAAGTACCAATATTACACACCAGATTAATTTCATCAACTCAACTTCAGTGATTCAGATATCTAAGGTGATATGTCAAATAGATTCATTGCTTTGGAATTAAGGAATATCGGAACTATAATTATTGGCTCTTCAGAAAAAATTACGAAAATTGTACTCTAGTAGGGTAACTTTTGTACAAAAATATTAGTGTTGGCTACATGTAAATAGGATTCATTGTGAGAAAAATCCGCCTGCGTTAAAGATTTTTTTTAATTATTACACACACATATAATCATATCATATGAGTATCAATCTATTATCCACGTAGCAATAGAGGGTGGGATCGGGGGATGCTCACTCCCACGTTTTTGGGAATTGAACTTAGCTCAATTTTCAAAGTATTGGGCATAGCGTGTATGATCATATTTAGAGGGCGTTTTGAACGAGCCGCACCGCATCTTTACCTTTTTTCATACATAACGGACATGATAGAAAACCTCCACTCACAGATACAATCCTACACGTGTATTCAAAACTTCATTCCAATAAAAAAGTATTTGTTTCATCAAGTTTAAACAGCATCACATATAATACAGAAACTTGGATTTATTTTTTTTTCCAGATTAGTGTGTATGTATAAATAAAATGATATTCATCTTTAATCTTCACTGACATGAAACTTCAAACTTGCAGGCTAAACACTATCTCGACGAGTTAATTGCCAGTTAGAGTAGCTGACAGTAATAACATATTACATGTACGTAATGTGTCCGAGTCTCTGTATGTATTAGATAAAGAATATATATAGATTTATTTAATCAATGTTAACTGAACAAAATTTCTTGAAAAAAATATTAAAGAAAATAGAGGAAGATTTTTTATATATAATTATTTTTTTCTTTAAATGTTTGAACAGTTCGACTCCCAGACATCAGTCCGTACATTCATATGTTTTCTGTGTGCAAAGATGAATTTATTGGTATTTATATAGCAATAGCAATATAATTTTACTTCTAAAACGTAATTTGATTGTCTGAGCACACTTATGAGAAATAGTTTATAATGTATAATGTCATTTGGTATGCAGACACCCCCCCCCCCCCATTGACTACACTAGACGGCACTACTTTTTTTTTCACTTTCCAACACTGTTAAAATCAACAGAATTAAACCGGCACGATAATATATTTTTTGTTAGGCAATGTTTTGTCATGATTTCAAACAAAACGTATATTTTCTTACAAGACACCAACTGTAAAAATTCAATACAAACTCCTATACAACGATATCATATGCGAAATAATGATATATCAAATATTTGAAATTTTGCTGTTTCATTATGAAATATATTATCACTTGGGGGGAGGGGGGGGGGGAGTGCTTGATCCGCCTATCACAAAACAAAAATCTTTCACGTCTTGCAAAATTTACGTCACATCGAATGACATGCATGTGGATCACTATCTGTGAATTGCTGACATATCGTCCTGTGTCGGGTTTAAATGAAGACCATGTTATATTTTATAAGATATGGAAACTTTTATAGAATCAAAAATCAAAAATTATATTGCCATTTCTGGTAGCCGTACACAACGTAGTTTTGTGTGATGGTACTTTCTGTCGGAGCGTTTTCAAAGTCAATCTTGCTCTGGGAACTAATCATTAGGCCTACAGCTATAGCGAAAACATAACTTATATAATCAACTTTCGTCACAAACTCAACCTCACATTTTAAAATTTGATAAATAAATACATGCTCCAGTTGTGCGAAAAACACGGCTTCCTTCGTGGTCGTCACTTCGTCTGTATGTTGCTAAACGAATCCCTGCGTGGTGCAAGAAATTTATATTTATCAGCGTTTATTAAACGTTATTTATACGCTATAAACTTGCACAGTGTAGCTTTGTCTTCTAATTTGCATTAAATGACAAGGAATGAAGATAATTTTGACCTACATGTATGTTATATGATGTTATATAACTTGGTGAGGGTTACGCCCCTTACATGTACGCGTGACCCCCCCCCCCCCCACGGATTATAAAGCGTAAACGGCACCGAACTAAAACATATCTAATAGCATAGGTCAAGCTTAACTTCAAATGAATGGTAGTGGGAATGTGAGGTTGAACAGATGAGGATAAACACTTGGCAGCCACTAATGTGTTTAAAAGTTTGAGCAGAGGTACTTTTATTTATTGCTGATTCAGATTTTTCAGACAAATTAGAGTCATAGAAACTATATGTTATTTTGCACTTTATAGATTAATAAAATAATAATAATAATAATAATAATTGTCTCCGTATGCGCCTTGTAGAAACCCCCCTTACACAAAAGACTCATACTTTAAGTCTAATGAGGCAATCGTTGTTTGAAGAGAGACTTATAACAGCGGGAAAGTCGCGCCATGGACAAATACTTCAGGCAATTTTAGAAAATGGATTACAACCTAGAGTTGTACATTTACTACCCAAATGCCAAAATGGCCATTTGTGTATAATATGTTCAATCAAGGTGGGGGATCCAAGCCACTTTACTTCCCTCTAAATTTGCCATTTCTCTTAGTAACACCGGAATCATTTATTTTCCAATTCGTACGACGGACGTGAATAGAAATAATTTGTTTTGTAGTAACTTCCGCAACTAGCAAATCACATATGTTAGCAGATATTTAATGAAGAAAGAATTGTTGAATAAACAATGAAAAATTGAAGGAAATAAGTGTCGCAAATGAATTATGTAATAGGAATGAAATATTCTTAAAAAAAGAAATCAAATTTAGACAATATATGCTTCATTTTTTTTAATAAATTTGAAACAATATTCCATATGATTTAGCTAGACGTCCATGCACGATAATATCAGATACAAAAAGTCTGAACATTCGTCTCGTCTCGAAGGAAAAAAAAGAAAACAGTCTTACAAACACGTTATACTAGGGACTTAATTAAAAACGGAATTAACAAAGCAAAATCACATGAAAGAAAATACCTCTTTACAGTGAAAAATGCATGTAAATCTATTAATTGTGTCATACCATACGTCTCAACAGATAACCTCAAAAATCCGAAAGTTTTTAAAACTTATCCAAAATGACTTTGCTATCTTACAAGCCAACAAGGACACGAAAAACAAAATCATCAATAGTAAAGGACAGAAACCTTCATTAAAATTCATTCTAACCAGAGACTGTTTTATCAGTAATATCAAAGAAATCCTATCATCACTAAATGCAACAAAACAAGATGCGCTACATGCCCGTACATAGCACAAGGGTCCCAATTTTTCTGGTAAAACGGAAGTAACTTTACGGTGAAAACGTCAAGACATGCAGTAGTCCCCCACCTTATGGTATTCTCTGTTCCAGATGTTGTGAGAATTACATGCAAATCTGGTGCATCAAAATTGGTACCGTATAAGTTTTACATTATGACCCCTGGGTCGAGGCCTCTGCTGGTGGACTGTTAGTCCCCGAGGGTCTCTACAGCCCAGTAGCTAAGTACTTCGTTTCTAGCTTCAAAATACGGATGTATATTTAGTTCCTGTTATAAAATGTAGAAATTCATTTCAAAAATTAAGGATAATCTCCCTCACGCATAGCTCTTATCCTTAGTAGAATTTCACTCCACTTTCTTTGGCACATTGTTTTCCCTATAATAGCCCTTAAACTTCATTGTTATTTCGGATTTCAAATATTTCGGTTGAGCATCACTGCAGAGGCATTATTTGTCGAAATGCGCATCCGATGCATCAAAATTGGTACCGTATAAGTTTTACATTGGCCACACAGAAGACATCGTGAGACACCGCACGATCGTTCACCAACAGATCCCAAAACCTAAATACCAGTGCATCCATGTATTAAGGAAACGCATTAGAACTGTTGCAAAAACATAAATCCTCATGTCATCGTTTTCCCATTTATAAATTTAACAATGGCCAACAGAAAAAGAAACCAAAAGAAAAAATATTCACTCTAAAATATAAACCTTACTTGAATGCTACATAATTTAGTTTTACAAAGTAACACCATTTTTATTTCTCCCTGGCAATTATTCAAAAATATGATTTTCCCGTATTATTTAGCCTAAGTTATACCATGACATTATAATAAACTTTACTTTGAAATCACTCATCGTCGGAACCCATGACTTTTCTTTCCGTTACACTACGCGTTGAATGCAGTGTGACAAAGAAAATTTGGTGGGTTCCAATGACGGTACACATTGTGTAAATGTGTTACCAAACAATATTCATTACACTAGACCGGTTGACCGTTTAGGCAAGCGAAAAACTCGCTTTCAAATTACTCCATGTACTTGCCACGTTGTCACCCGATCCGACTTTTTCGATTAGTATAACTAGCCTAAGTAACAAATAAAACTCTAATCACCCCAAATAATGTCTCTTCAGTGATGATTGAAAATACGGATGTATATTTAATTGCTGTTATAAAATTTAGAAATTCATTTCAAAATTAAGGATTATCTCTCTCATGGATAGCTCTTATCCTTAGACGAATTTGACTCCACTTTTTGACACACTGTTTTCCCCTATAATAGCCCTAAAACTTCATTGGTATTACGGAATCCAAATATGTCGGTTGAGCATCAATGAAGAATCATTATTTGTCGAAATGCGCATCTGGTTCATCAAAATTGGTACCGTATAAGTTTTACATTATGACCCCTGTGTCGAGGCCTCTGCTGGTGGACTATTAGTCCCCGAGGGTCTCTACAGCCCAGTAGCTAAGTACTTCGTTACTAGCTTGAAAATACGGATTTATATTTAATTGCTGTTAAAAATTTAGATATTCATTTCAAAATTAAGGATTATCTCCCTCATGCATAGCTTTTATCCTTGGATGAATTTGGCTCCACTTTTTTGGCACGCTGTTTTTGGATATATTTAGCTCTAAAATTTCATAGTTATTTCGGATTTCAAACATTTCGGTTGAGCATCACTGAAGAGACATTATTTGTCGAAATGCGCATCTGGTGCATCAAAATTGGTACCGTATAAGTTTTACATCATAGACAGTTGCTTCTTTAATAAAAATGGAAAATGCAAATATTCCTATCTAGTGATAAGTCATCCAAAAAAAAACATACTTTGCTTTCACACACAATTATCCTGAAGTTGAAATAAAAAATATGCTAGAGTTCCTCATGGAAAATATCTTCGTGGTCTTTGGTAATCAGGTCTTCCAACAATCTCTTGGAATGCTAATGGTTACGAATTCTGCTTCCTTGCTAGCTGACCTGTTTTTATATTCATTTGAAGCAGAATTTATTTAAAAACTTCTACACGAGAAGAAATAATCGACATTTAGCTATATACATGATATATTATCTATTAACTTTAATACTTTTCATTCATGAAAGGTGAAGATAACGAACAGTGATCAATCTCATAAATCCTATAAGCAATACAAAATAGATCGTTTGGCAAACACGGACCCCTGCCCACACCAGAGATGGCATCAGGTGACTAGAAGTACTAAGTGTCCCCTGTTGACCGGTCACACCCGCCGTGAGCCCTATATCCCGATCAGATAAACGAAGTTATACGTAGTCCAAATCAGTGTGCCAAGAACGGTCTAACAATCGGTATGAAACATGCCAGCCAGCATCTGACCCAATGATAGGTTGTATTATCAATTCAATACATCCCAGTCAACTCGAAAAGACGCCACAGGGTCGTCCACTTTCGCTTCATACTAAGATATTTAATTGAAAATAGATATTAACGGCAATCTAACAACTCAACTTCATGACAAACGGGATGATTGCAGCATCTCTATCGTCAACTTCCCATATTTATGTAGCAATATTCCATTATCACCTGTATATGGTGTTTCTATATCTCAAATGATTTGATACGCAATAGCTTGTTCTACGTATGTTCAGTTCTTAAATCGAGGAAGTCTACTGACAAACAGCCTGATGGTGGAGGGATTGTTTTAAATCAGCATTTAGTAAATTCTATGGTCGTTATAACGATCTAGTTTGCCAATACAACCTATCATTGGGATAAATGCTGGCTGACGTGTTTCATGCCGTTTGCTATGCCATTCTTACACAATGTCTAATTAGGTCGAAAACTGAATAACTACTAAATCTGAAACCTATATTTATATGATTTAATTCTTATTATATCCTTGTCTCTGATCGATCACATTCCAATTGAGGAATGCAGGTTATTTTTGTATAATCTGGTTTGGTATAGGGACATACCCCCTTGACAACCAGATGCCGGAACTATTTTTCTCTCTCTAAATGTACATCGCAGCACTGTTTTCAGCCTTCTATGGACTAGATAATCAGCGTGAACAATAAGTTACTTTGGTTTGATACACATATTGTTTTCTCCTTGTCAATATTAGCATCTACTTGTACGAAAATAACTGTTGTAAAAGATCTTTTTCTGTATGATGGTTGAAAAATAGATTAAAACTAAGATATTATATCAGTTTTGATGATTTACCAAGTAAGCACTGTCCTGTACATTTTGAAATGCATTTCTCACTGGGGAGAGGGGGTCAGTGCTTGTTCCGCCTTTCAACAAAACAAACAAAAAATAATACGTCACATTTTATCACATGACGTTAGTCACATTGACATGTGGATCGCAATTTGCCACTTGCTTATACCTGAAGGGTGAAAATAACAAACAGTGATCAATCTAATAACTCCTATAAGCAATACAAAATAGATAGTTGGGCAAACACGGACCCCTGGACACAACAGAGGTGAGATCGGGTGCCTAGGAGGAGTAAGCATCGGACCGGTCACACCCGCCGTGAGCCCTATACCCTGATCAGGTAAACGGAGTTATCCGTAGTTAAAACCAGTGTGCCAAGAACGGCTTAACAATCGGTATGAAACATGTCAGACAGCATTTAACCCAATAATAGGTTGTACTGATGAACTAGATAATTATAACGACCATAGAATTTGCGAAATGCTGACTTCAATCGAGACTGTTGAAACCCCTGTACCATCAATTTGTTTGTCAGTAACTTGCCTTGATCTAAAAAAAAAAATGACTATACACAGAACAAGCTCTTGCTTATCGAATGAGCTACATATAATTTCTTGTGTTGGATTTAATAATAGCGACAACGTTGCATGCAATGGCAAGTTTTCATGATGTAGAATTCTTTACAGAGTTAAATGTCTCAAAGTATTGTAATTTCCGATATTTGAAGATGTATTTTGGGTAGGCCTAAACAATGGAAGTTCCCGTATTTTTTCAATGTGTGGGAGATGAGAGACTTCAAAGTCGATCTCTATTTCTAAAGGGCAGCGAAAGACACATTGCATGTATAGTCTACACATATTTTCTATCATGACAAACTTCACCTTCGATACAATATTTTTATCAATAGGCTAGGTTCGTAGACCTACATTGTAAGATTAAAGATGGCGAGCTTCACAGCTAGACGCTTCGTCGTTGTTGCTAAGTAAATCATTACGCGGCTCAGTTGACTTGTATTTTTCCGAGTTTATGTACATTATGATAAACGAAGGTTAGTATCTTTGTCTCTTGTACTAAATCATAAGGAATTACTTTAATTTTAGGGCAAGTTATACGAGTATAACCTGGTTTGGGTCAGTGTGCGCTCTTTGATAATCCGTTTCGCTTCGAGGATTATAAAGCGTAAACTGATCCAAACCAGGTTTTACTCGCATAACTTGTCCCAGAATTAAATTCATTTCTTAAATATTTCTCTGGAAGTTTGATAAGCATCAAAGTTCTGGCAATCATTTTTACAAAACAGAATGCATGAACACCAAAGATGATTTTCATGTAAGCTTTCCAACTTCATTTATAAAAGTTATATTTCCCAAAGTCGCATGCATTAGTTACATCGGTTCTGTAACATGTCAAAATGCTTACTCTCAAGCTTTACTGTAGTTCATTCATATATATTTTGATATATTATTATGAATTACATAGCTTACATGAGAAATATCTTTTATTTACAATCGATAGCTTACAGAAACAAAGTCTTTGTTTGTAAAGTTTATTATTGCCACTGCATTTTAGACGAATTTGCATAATTCCAAATTTAGTAACTCTGCTTATGCTCCAAGATCCTTTGAAAAGGTGAAATTCTACAACAACATGATTCCGTATTAACCACGTTTAATATCCCAGTTAGTAGGATGATATGACTATGAATTGATATACCTATATTGAATTAAGTTTCACAAAATCCTTACACCCTGATATATGTTCTACGGTCCAGTAATTGTTTTACGAACCCCTACATTTGCTCCTCGTGAAAATATTAACAACTGTTAAGGAGAAAATTCTAATGTATTTTGCCACAACATATACCAGAAGTGATGTGAATGGAATGTGAATTCTAAAAAAAAGCCAAATCTACAAGGTCCACACAAAGCTGAAGGTTTTTCAAAGACTTATGTCTATATTATAATGGATTATAACTAACAATTTCCATTTCTTTATTTCTTAATTTGCCCTTTCTACAGATATTCTGCTTTTGGCCTTTGTATAGCAAAATTGTATTCTCTTTTTTGAGATGGGGTAAGAATGAATGGGGTACCATGTGCTAATTCTTCTGGAAGGTTTTCAACTATATTAAATCCTTCTTCCGTCAGGATCAAATCAACAGCTTATAAATTCTTACAGATATCACAAAAATGCTTAATTAGATTGTGATAACGATCATAAAATTAACAAAATGCCGACTTTAAACGAGACTGTTTAAACTTCTGGAAGGTTACATGCTAGTTATCTGTAGCAGTCTGCCTCGGCATAAAACAACTTGAAATAAATGCATCTTCAATCCCTGACTCCACTGTATAGTGCAAACAGTACACTACAACATTGTTATAAATAAACAAGTATGTGCGCACGTGTGCTTGTCTTCGCCTTTCCAATTGTGGGGGTATCTAAACCAGAAAACAAAAACTCTCTAGATAATGTTCAACTTAACCTTTATTTACAACAGCATATTCAGTATGTTAGGTACAGATGATTAGATTTATATACAATGACAGATCGATTTGTTATTCAAAGCATACTTAAAGTCATGTGGTCCGACTTTCGACAAATTCTGTCCACCTTGTAAAAATACTCTTTGATTATCATGCGCACGTGTCTATTAAGCAGTGCGAAATATTTTACATTATTTCACCTGTTTTAGCCAGAATAATTTAGTTTGAAATTAATGTTTACAAACAGTGACACTCGGCCATTTCTAACGCATAATCAGACAATAAATCAAGTGGAAGTTGAGATTGGAGGCCCAGTTCAGACCTCCAGAGGAAAGATCAATGGCAGGTTTACTCGGTGTAAAGCCATGAATTCGGTATTACAGCACGTGTCATAAGTGTTTCACGTTTTTGTTTAAGAGAAACAAATGTACACCATGTCTCATAGTAATAATTAAAAACATATTTGCTGTTTTATGCTAGGCACCTGATACAAACTCTGGTATATCCAGGGGTCCGTGTTTGTCCAACTCTCTATGTGTATTACTTATAGGAATTATGAGATTGATCACTAATCGTTATCTTTACCTTTCATTTCAAACCTAAATATGGACAGTTTCGTCAAATCTGCGAGAAATGATATAATGTTTAACAGAGCAGATCAAACGCTTGGAAAACGAAGAAAAATTATCTTGATATGATACATCTACATAACCAGACTCTATGCTTCACTACTTGAATCGAATTTCATACACATGCGCAGAAGTCCCCACTACGAGTGGCAAGTTTACGTACATATTCCTACTATGTGTATTTTCTAAACCTTCTAACTTTTTTCATTTACATGTAAATATTTTCAACCATTCATTTAGGGAAAGTTAATATCTTTTAAAACTAATTAAGCTGCATTAAAAAAATCATTGCAAAAAAAAATCTCAGATGAACATAAGACCACACAGCTATAAATGAGTACAAGAACAAATAAATCCACGAAACATAATAGACAATTACGCAATTGCATTGTGATACGAACAATAAAATGAATCATACATATTTCACTGTGACAAAAAAAAAAACCTTATACAACTGTATTGCATTATGATCAAAACTAAATTAATGGATCATTATACAATTAAGACAAAAATACAATTAATCTTTCTACAAACGGCAAATCATTTGGCATTGCATTGAGTCGATTCTGTAGATCTTCTATGTCAACTCATTGAAAGATTTAATTTACGGTGATCGTAAGGCGGCTGCAACATCTTCCCAAAAGCTGTCTAAGTCTTGTACCTGTTGAACCTCTGGCCATCTTATACTGAATATGCACCACCAGATATACCGCAAGTCTTTCGGCATTCTTTCTATTGGAATGTTGTCCTTGATAATCACTATGATGGATCGTTTTCGACGGTTATGAAAAGCATGGGTCACCGCCATCTGGACGGCGTACGAATTCCAACCACTGTCTAGGAAATTTTCTGTGATGACAAAGACAACTTTCCGACTGTGGTCAATACCCTGCACCAGCTGTTCAGCTTTATTCACTCCAGGAATAAAGTCTTTATCGGGAATGCTAATTTGAAATCCTAAATTTGTCAGCGCTTGATACATTGTTGTGCAAACCAACTGGTAATCATCTTCAGAGTACGATATGAAAGCATCAAACTGGAAGGTGTTACTCTCATCTGAACGTACCACACCTTTCCATCTGTTACGCAGACGTAAAACGACATAGTCAACATGCACACGATATCTCTTGATAGCAATTCTAATCACCAGTCCAATTATTATAAAAAACAACATCAAGGAAGAAGTAATCAACCACACCCCAGTTTGACATTTCTTTTCGAAAATAGCAAATTGTTTTACTTGAAGGAGTTCTGAAAAATTCGAAGATTTTTCGATGCAATCGGTTTTGTTAAGATCCGCAAAGAGATGCTGATGATTCTTCATCCAACGAAGCATAGAAATATGACTACAGTCACAATCTAAAATGTTTCCTTGGATGAAAATGTTTACTCTTTTAAGACTTCGAAGTACACGAAAGTCGGATGTTTCTAATGACTTGATTTTGTTATTTTGAATGTATAATTCTTTGAGGTTTCGTAAATGTGTCACTGCTTTGGGAATGGATGATAAGCAATTGTTATTAAGGTAAAGGAACTTTAACTTTGTTTGTTCTTTGAATAAAGTGGTTGGAAAATGATGAATAAAATTATCCTGTAAATCTAAGAGTTCTAAGTTTTTGAGACTGTCGAATAAAGCTCTTTTGCTTGATTCGGCTATAAAACCGAATTTCATTTTTGACGCTCGCAAAACCTTTAATTTGTTTAAGGGTTTAAAAATCTGGGAAGAAATATTGGTGCAGTCATTGTCGGAAATGTTCAAAACTTCTAAGTGGGGAAAGTCCATTTGCCAAATCATACTACAAGGAAAACTTGTTCCATACAGGTCCAGCTCTTGTAAAACCTCACCTACAATGGTCAACTGAAACTGATAAAGAGCAGGTACTCTGTGCATATAATTGTTGGAATACCGTATTACTTTCAAAACATTTGAAAGAGTGAACGTAATATTTGACTTCCAAATTGAATAGTCTAGAAATGAGCCGCTGGTTATATCACTAATACACACATTTTTGTGATTAACAATGAGATACTGGAGTTTAGGGTAATTTTGCAAGGAATCTATCACAAAGGACGGTTCAATATACCCAATAGGATTTTGGGAAATGTCCAAATATTCAATGCATCTTCCAAATGTAGATTTAAGTAAATTTACAGATATGCTTGTAATCAAGTTTTTACTAAGATCGATAAACTTGACACACACGTTAAAGAGATATATAGAATTACTTTCATTTAATATGAGGTGTTGTCTAACAAGAGCTGGAATATTTGAGGCTGCGATGATTTTTTCAATCTTTCGATTTTGCAAGCACTTTAACGTTTTTAGCACAGCATTCAAATCGCATAGACCCCCAAAACTTATCGTAGTCCTCTTTAGAAAAGGAAATGAGCACAGTATATCTTCACTGACATTACATTGTACGTGATGATCAAATTTCATTGTCAGATTATCAATGGGAGATTCCGATAATCCATTAAACGTGTTGTTGTTTAAGTAAAATCTAGAAATTGGGTAAAATTTAAGTTTCCGTAAATGCTTTAAACTTTGAATGTGCTTCTGAATGTAAATCCTTTAAACACGTCGATGTGCAATTCTGTTAAAGACGATAGTCGTGATAGTTCGTTTTCCGGATAGGTATAATTAAAAACGTGACCATAAAATTCATTGCCATGTATGTAGAGAATTCTCAATTTCTTCAGATACGAAAATGCCCACTTTCTTGGGGTGTATACTTTCAATTTGCAAAACGAAAGGTCGAGAACGCACAGCCTAGGAAGACGCCTGAAAGAAAATCTATCTATACATTTTATGGCATTGTTCTTCAAATATAATGCTGAGACATTCCTTAATAAAGTTGTTTTGATGCCTGCAAATGTTTTTGTTGATATCCAAGTAAACTTATTCCATGAAAGGTCAATTGATACTGTTTCGCCTTTAAACATTGTATTGAAATCAAGAGGAATCCTTCGATAGTTGAGGTGCCTGCAATTCCACAACCAACCCCGGTTTCCACACTCATCTCTCTGATGTGTAACTTTACAAAGACTTTCTCCTGTTGTAACTGCATCTAAAATAAAGGTTTTAATGTAATATGAAAAGGATGATGGAATTCAAATTTTCAAATAGAAATGCATACACTTACAATTAACTTGAAGCATCGTAAAGAACAATGTGTAACAGACGTTCCACTTCATCTCCCAATTCTCTACACATTCACCTTCTATCTCAATTGAAATCGGTCTGGTATCATCAACAATTAAGCAGTGCTAGTTTCCTTTTTGATTTTAATTAAGGAAATGTGTCTAGCAACAAAACTGAAAAGCATGCATAAGATGTTGACGAATAGTTCTAGCGGGAACATATATAAAAATCAAATTAACGTAACAAGTACTAATTGTAGCAGGGAACAATAAAAACACCAAAAGCAAACAAATTTTTTTGCCTTCAAGCAAGTGTTCTGTGTTCTTACAGGTACCTCTAAACGAATTTATTAAGAAACAAAAAATGTATAGAAGCTGAAATATCATTAATTGAGAATGTGCATGCACACAAAGGCTTGTTGTGAATTATGACTATGTTTATTAATTAAAAATCTTTAGATTTACGTACAGTCTAATCATCAGCATATTTAATCCGATATATAAGGTGACTGTTCGTTGTCTTCATCTCTCATATAGAGAATAATTTAGCGATTCCTGTTATTGACTAATGTTATATTATGTATGTCTTTTTTGCTCCTCAACATACAATTTTCGTGTTTTTTTTAAAATAAGTATCCCTCTGAACAGCGATGTTATGATCGCAACGATACATTGCCGGATCCAGTAAAAATTCTACCAAGCCCCTATCTTTGCTCCTCGCGAACATATCAACAGCTGTGAAGGAGAAACCTCAAACGTACTGTGCGACTACTTATGCCAGAAGTGGTGAAAATCAAATGTGCATTCTGAAACATTCTAAATAACTTTTAGGAAACTTGAAATCACAAAACTTTTCTTAAATCAACAACACCAAAACGTATGCCTTTTCAACTATTTACACGATCATTCCTCACCATAAATTAAAGTTTAGACTTATTGACATCAAAGACTGTTCCTTCTTGAACAAAAATGAAAAACGCAAATATTCCTAACTAGTGATCAATCATCCAAAAAACTACTTTGTTAAACGCCACTCTGATTTATCTCACAAGCATCCTGAAGCTGAAATACAAAGATGCTGGAGTTCCTCATTGACATTATCTTCGTGGTTTTTGGTGATCAGGTCTTCCAACAGTCTGTTGGAATACCCATGGGCACGAATTCTGCTTCTGTGCTAGCTGACCTGTTTTGTATTCCTTTGAAGCAGAATTTGATCAAAAACTTCTACACGGGAAGACAAAATCGACATTTAGATATCGATAATGTATTATCTATTAACAATAATAATTTTCATTCATATGTCAATTCAATGTAAAATGGCTGAAATATTGCCAAAACGGCGTGAAACCTCGATCAATATATTCAATATATCTCAGTGTACTTGAAATAAAAGAAAACACAGAGTCGTCCGATTTTGCTTCATACGTAGATATTTTATTGAAAGTCGATCTTAACGGGAAACTAACAACCCAACTGTATGACAATACGGATGATTTCAACTTCTCCATTGTCAACTTCCCATATTTATGTAGCAATATTCCATTATCACCTGCATATGGTGTTTACATTTCTCAACTGAAGCAATACGCAATATCTTCTTCTGCATATGGTCAGTTTGTAAATTGAAGCAAGCTACTGACAAACAAGTTGATGGTACATGGGTTTCAACAGTATCGATTGAAGTCAGCATTTCGCAAATTCAATGGTCATTATAAGGATATTGTTCGTCAATGCAACATATCACTGGGTCAAATGCTGTCTGACGTGTTTCATACCAATTGTTAGACCGTTTTCGGCACACTGAATTTGACTACGGAGAACTCTGTTTACCTTATCAGGATATAGGGTTCACGGCGGGTTTGACCGGTCGACAGGGGATGCTTACTCCTCCTAGGCAACTGATCCCACTGCTGATGTGCCCAGGGGTCCGTGTTTGCCCAACTATACATTTTGTATTGCTTATAAGAGTTTTGAGATTGATCACTGTTCGTTATCTTCATATTCCAAATAAGATGAAGCTCCACTTAACACTACTTAGTGACAAATACAGCTTAGGAATTTTTTTTTTTACATTTAATACAATTTGTTTCCAGAGATGTATATTGACAAGAAAAAAGCAAGCCCGGAAAAATTGTGGTGACCAACTTGAATCAGTAATTTCAATATTTGTAAATAACCTTGTAATCTGAGTGTGCCCCAGATATTGAATTTACTACGATATTCGCCATCATTCTTTTCTCCGATGTGATCAATCTCATAACAAAATTGAGTGATGGACAAACACAGACCCCTGGATACACCAGGGGTGAGATCAGGTGCCTAGGAGGAGTAGTAATCCCACGCCGACCGGTCACACCTGCAGTGAGCCCTATATCTTGATCAGGTAAAGGGACTTATCCGTAGTAAAAATCAGTGTGCCAAGAACGGCTTAACAATCGATATGAAACACGTCTGACAGCATTTGACCCAATGATAGGTTGTATTGGTAAACTAGAACGTTATAACGACCATAGAATTTGCGAAATGCTGACTTTAAACGAGATTGGTTGAAACTCTTGTACCATCAAGTTGTTTGTCAGTGGCTTACCTCGATTGAAAAACTAACCATAGGCAGAGCGAACTCTTGCGTATCGAATCAGCTGAGAGAGATAAAACCTCGTAAACACCATATGCAAGTGATAACGAGATATTACTACATAACTATGGGAAGTTGAGGATGGAGAAGCTGAAATCCTCCCGTTTATCATAAAATTGAGTTGTTAGTTTGTCGTTAATATCTGCTTTCAATAAAATATATAGGTATGAAGCAGAAGTGGACGAATCTGTGGTATTGTTTTTTATTTCAAGTTCACAGGGATATATCGAATCGACATATAAATGAAAATTATTACTGTTAATATCGTAAACAAACGAACATAAGATGGAACGGCATATACTTTACAAACTCATAACTCCTACAAGCAATACATATACGTCACACACTCAGTATGCAGGACACGTTGACCCGCTAAGAAACATCAAGAGAGCGCACGGAAAAAAGTAATGACAATTCAGAGAAAAATGGTACTAAATTTCATTTATCGCAAAACACGCACAAGAGCATATTCTGTGAAATACTTGTAGCTTGATATTTCTATGTGATAAGAATACTAGTATGTATTACATATCCACTCCTTTCTCCAGTGGATATAACCCATTACATGAACTTTGATTATTACTCTACATTTCCCTACACTAGAAAGCAAAACATGAAAATGCAAGGAAGCAAATTTCGCAAAATACAGTGACGTAAATGATTAACCGGGGAGGGGATATTTAACATGTGATAAAAAGAATATTTCTTGGTTTGTGCTTTGATATGATTTATATCAAACTCGTTGTATGTTTTCTATTTCCTCGCAAAGGTTTTCGGATAGAAAACACACACCTCGTATATATAGGCACCTGATCCCATCTCTGGTGTGGCCAGGGCTCCGTGTTTGACCAACTATCTATTTTGTATTGCTTATAGGAGTTATGAGATTGATCACTGTTCATTATCTTCACCTTGCATATAGGTCCAATGTAATAAAAAAAATCGCTGATTGGCCTTATATTACAGGTTTAAAAAATTTAGAAAACGATCCCATGTCAACAGTGTGTTGATTGTAAAGAAGACATTAGAACAATAGACTATTGTTCAGAATCTTAATCCGTAATACAATGATTAAATGTTTCAACATTCGTATACATAGCAAATAAATGTGATCAAAGTTTGCTGCATGTTTGACCCTCCTGTATTCAGATAAATAGAAATGGCGGATACACATTTTGTGGTAGCAAAAGATGAAATTAAAATAATTCTTCAAAATAGGGACACCAAGACCATAGAAAAAATATGTGTTCATCTTTTTCTAGAATAATTGCATCAAATTATGTTTACTTATTTTCATTTTATGCTTGTTAAAACTCTTATACGCCAGTTACATGACTCTTGATCTGCTGCTTTATTTATAAAATGGCGAGGTTTTCTGATTTGACTGATGATGAAACACAGAACATATTAGATGAAAAGCAGAACTAAACACGTAAATTATAGTTATTAATTAGGATATTAGCAACGTTTCTTTTGACCATATGGATCCGGTGTTGAATGTATGCACACTGTCCCGTTCAAAGTCAACAAACCATGTGCACCTAGTGAAACCAGCCTAAGTATGAAGGTGTATAACAATACAGTACAATATACTACATCGATTAGATTGTTTCCTATATGGGGTATAACAAACAATTGACGACTGGTTCTCGGGCAGCAGATATAGGCCTTCGGTCTTGGGCAACGGTGTGCTTAACGGTCCGACATATCAACAGTTGCCCTCAACCCCAGTCAACAACTGCATATCGTTATAAGTCCATAAATACACAGACCTACTAGATTCTAACGCAGAGGAAATCATAAAGGTGGAATTAAATTGAGGTAATTAATCTAGGCCAAAGAGATGTTACTTTTCGGGATAAGAAAATGGGGTCGTTGGGATTGTAGGAGGATTATTTTTTACGCTAACACCTCTGTAGATGTATATGTATCTCGATTTTCCGCTATAAGTGCAAGCTGCTTGTTGCGCTTGCTATGATTTCATGGACTCTCCAGACCACAGACACAACTTATCAGTTACAGGCATGTCTGAAGGAAGCACATAAGATAGGATTGGGGATTCATGTAGGCAATATTTCTTTTATGATTTCAAAAAAACTCGGCAGGAGACGTCTCCCTATTCCTACAGAACTGACAGGAGACTTTAGCTAAGTACCTTTAATCGTTTTTTTAAAAAACACAATGCCCAAAATGTATGTCAAAAAGTACTTTATTAATATGAAATATCATAAAACGAAAAAAATACGACATTGAAAGATAAAAGTGTAAATAACATGTAGATGTAAAATTAGTGAAGTTGAAACTCGATAAAGGGACTGGAAATTTTTGCATGCATATTATTTTCCAATGAAATAAAAAAAAAATCAACCAAAGTAATAAAAAGTCTACAGTTGTAATATATTCCTAAATTGATTACAAATTTCATATATCAGTGAGGTCAAAAGATGCCTCTTTGACATGTGATTGTTAAATGAATTTCAAATGAGCTTTACATATTTCAAACTGAGGCCAAGGTGGTAGCAAGATCTTCCCAGAAACCATCCATTAGTTCTAAAGTATCTGGCCACCTGATGCTCAATATGCACCACCAGATATATTGCAAGTCTTTTGGCATTCTTTCTATTGGAATGTTGTCCTTGATAATCACTATGATGGATCGTTTTCGGTTGTTATGGAAGGCATGGGTCACCGCCATCTGGACGGCATACGAATTCCAGCCACTCTTTAGAAAGTTTTCTGTAATGACCAAAACGACTTTTCGACTGTGGTCAATAGATTGTATCAGCTGGTCAACCTTTGACATTCCAGGGATGAAGTCTTTATCAGGTAGGCTTATTTCAAAACCTAAATTTGTCAGGGCTTGATAAAGGGTTGACGTCACCAGCTTGTAGTCATCTTCAGCGTATGATATGAAGGCATCGAACTCAAAGCTTTTGTTCTTGGGCAAATGTATACCTTTCAATCTGTTACGAATACGCAGAATAATGTAGTCCACATGCACGCGGTATCTCTTTATAAGCGCTGATACAATGATTAAGGCATTTATTAAAACTAACATAGAGGAAGAAAAGAGTAACCACATTTGAGATTGGCATTTCTTCTCAAATTCTGCAAAATTTTCTTCATCGAATAGTTTTGAAATTGTGGATGATTTTTCCATGCATTCAGTTTCATGCAAATCTCCAAAGAGATGCTGATTGTTTTTCATCCATCGAAGTGAGGAGATGTGTAAACAATCACAATTTAAAGGGTTTCCTTTGATAAAGATCTGCGCTTTTTTGAGATTCTGGAGTGTGTGAAAATCAGAGGGTTTCAATGACGAAATTTTGTTAGATTGAAGATATAAATGCGTTAGGTTGAGTAAAGGTTCCACTGCAGATGGAATAGACGATAGATAGTTGTTCTCAAGATAAAGACCGGATAAATGTGTTTGATCTTTCAAAAGAGATGGCGGAAGTTTATGAATGAAAAGCTTTCGCAGGTCTAGCTGACGAAGGTTTTTCAGACCTCGGAAGATTTTACTCATGTTTAGTCCAGCATTTAAATTCATGTTCGTGTTTGACGCTCCAAATTGTTCCAATTTTGTTGTTTGTTGTAATAACTGAAACGAAATATCACTGCAGTTGTTGTCAGAAATATCAAGAATTTGCAACTGGGGGAAATTCATCTGCCTAAGAATTCTAAATGGAAAATTTGTTTGAGACATATTCAGCACCTTTAACCCTTCGCCTACAAAGTTCAAATAAATCTTATAAGAATCACTGAGAACGTGAATGTGATTGTGAGAAAATAGCAAAGTTTCTAATTCCTTTGAGAACGTAAATGTAAAAGTCGGTGTCCCGTTCAAATGCGTTTGGACTGAATCATCAGCGATATCCGCCACACACCTTATGTTATTAAAACTAAGATCTAAGTATTTTAGTTTAGGGTAATTTTGCATCAAATTGAGCACAATAGAGAAATCTATAACTTCAATCCTGTTACGGGAGAAATTAAGATGTTCAATACATTTTCCCATAGTTGATCCATGTGGTTCTACAGAAATACCTGCGATTCGGTTACTGCTAAAATCTACTTCCTTGACGCAGACACTCAGTAGATATTCGCAATTACTTTCATTTAGAATAAAAGGTTGGCGAACAATATATGGAACATTTTCAATAGCATGTATATAGTCTATCCTTCGGTTTTGCAGACACTTTAAGGTTCTAAGTACTACACTCAAGCCACATATACCTCCAAAGTTCATTTCAACACCCTTTAGATATGGAAAATAACAAAAGAGATATTCACTGACGTCACAATGCACGTCGTACACAAATATCATCCTCAAGTTATGGATGGGTGAATCTGATAATCCGCTAAATGTGTTGTTGGTTAAGTGGAACATGGACCCGGTGGTATAGAATTCCACATCGCTCAATCTTTTTAGACGTTTGAAATCGCTTTTAAAGATAAATCCTTCAAATACATCAATATGAAGCGTTTTCAAAGATAGCAATCTTGTTATTTCTCGATCAGGATAACCTTTACGTTTGTTGCGGATTTTGTGAAAGACATTGCCTTGTGCGTATAAAATTTCCAATTTTCCAAGATTTGAGAATGCACATTCTCTGAGAGAAGCTGTGTGAAGTTTACAGTATGAAACATCCAGAACACACAGTTTATACAGCCATTTAAAAGAAAAGCTCTCTATAATTTGTAGATCATTATATCTGAAGTATAAAGCTGTTACGTTCCTCAAAAGCCCTTTCTTGACACCTGTGAAAGTAGGTTGGGAAATCGATGTAAACTTATTTCTGGAGAGGTCAATCGAAAACGTTCTGCCTTCAGTTTTTTCTGTGGTGAAACTAGGAATTCGTTTTAAGTTCAATTGACTACAATTCCATAACCATCCGCTATTATTGCATTCATCTGTATGAGGTTGACGTCTACAGTTTGCTTCTTCATTGCTTTCTAAACCTTAAAATATTGAAGATGTTTAGAATGAAGTATAAACACCATGCAAACAGGTCTATAAAACAAATGTTAAAATTCAATTATCTCAAAGGACATGAATATTCTGAATTACATATATTAAAATCTTGAAACACTTACTTGAAATTCGAAAAAGAATTATTAGGCAGCAAGTAAATTGTGTTGTTATCATGATTCCAAATCCAATTTGAGCATTCTTTCCTAACTGTCACCTTATCTATTTTGTTTTCAACAAGACAATGGAGGAAGGTATTTAGACAGTTTAGATGACAGGGAAATTAGATTAAGATATTGCAGTGAATCGTGTTCTGATAAGATATCCCGATATGAAATGGGGAATATAACGAATAGTGATTAATCTCGTATAAGGAACACTCAAAAATAAAATCAAGAGGTTGGAAAACACAGAACCCTGGATATACCAGATTTGGGGTCATGTGCTTTTGGAGGAGTAAGCACCCCCTGTCGACCGATGACGTCCACCGTGAGCCAAATGTCTTGATCAGATAAACGGAGTAATCCGTAGTCAAAATGAGTGTGTAAAGAACGGCCTAACAATCGGTTTGAAACTCGTCAGACAGTATTTGACCCAATGATAGTTTGTATTGACAAACTAGATCGTTCGAAGTATCATACAATTTCCTCTGTTACATGAACTTTTGTGTCAGTAGCCTGCCTCGATTTTTAAAAAAAAACCTCACCATACACAGAACAATCCCTTTCGTAATGAGTCAGTTGAAAGACATAAACATCATATAATGCGATAATGGGATATATGTCCAAATAAAAGTACCAATATTACATTAAGATTAATTTCATCAACTCAACTTCAGTGATTCAAATATCTAAGGTGATATGTCAAACAAATTCATTGCTTTGGAATTAAGGATTATCGGAACTATAAATTTTGGCTCTTCAGAAAGAAAAAAATACGAAAATTGTACTTTAGTATGGTAACTGTTGTACAAAAATATTAGTGTTGGCTACATGTAAATATGATTCATTGTTAAAAAAATCTGCCTGCTTTCAAGATTTTTTTAAAATTGTTACACACACATATAATCATATCATATGAGTATAAATTTATTATCCACGTAGCAATAGAGGGTGGGATCGGGGGATGCTCACCCCCACGTTTTTGGGAATTGAACTTAGCTCAATTTTCAAAGTATTGGGCATAGGGTGTATGATCATATTTAGAGGGCGTTTTGAACGAGCCGCACCGCATCTTTACTTTTTTTTCATACATAACGGACATGATAGAAAATCTCCACTCACAGATACAATCCTACACGTGTATTCAAAACTTCATTCCAATAAAAAAGTATTTGTTTCATCAAGTTTAAACAGCATCACATATAATACAGAAACTTGGATTTATTTTTTTTCCAGATTAGAGTGTATGTATAAATAAAATGATATTCATCTTTAATCTTCACTGACATGAAACTTCAAACTTGCAGGCTAAACACTATGTCGACGAGTTAATTGCCAGTTAGAGTAGCTGACAGTAATAACATATTACATGTACGTAATGTGTCCGAGTCTCTGTATGTATTAGATAAAGAATATGTATAGATTTATTTAATCAATGTTAACTGAACAAAATTTCTTGACAAAAAATATTAAAGAAAATAGAGGAAGATTTTTTTTATATAATTATTTTTTTCTTTAAATGTTTGAACAGCTCGACTCCCAGACATAAGTCCGTACTTGGATATGTATTTCTGTGTGCAAAGATCAATTTTTTGGTATTTCTATAACAATAGCAATATAATTTTACTTCTAAAACGTAATTTGATTGTCTGAGCACACTGATGAGAAATAGTTTATATTGTATAATGTCATTTGGTATGCAGACACCCCCCCCCCCCTTTACTACACTAGACGGCACTACTTTTTTTTCTTTTTTTACTTTCCAACACTGTTAAAATCAACAGAATTAAACCGGCACGATAATATGTTTTTTGTTAGGCAATGTTTTTTCATGATTTCAAACAAAACGTATATTTTCTTAAAAGACACTAACTGTAAAAATTCAATACAAACTCCTATACAACGATATCATATGCGAAATAATGATATATCAAATATTTCAAATTTTGCTGTTTCATTATGAAATATATTATCACTTGGGGGGAGGGGTGCTTGATCCACCTATCACAAAACAAAAATCTTTCATGTTTTGCAAAATGTATGTCACATCGAATGACATGCATATGGATCACTATCTGTGAATTGCTGACATATCGTCCTGTGTCGGGTTTAAATGAAGACAATGTTATATTTTATAAGATATGGAAACTTTTATAGAATCAAAAATCGCAAATTATATTGACATTTCTGGTAGCCGTACACAACGTAAGTCTGTGTGATGGTACTTTCAGTCGAAGGGTTTTCAAAGTCAATCTTGCGCTGGGAACTAATCATTAGGCCTACAGATATAGCGAAAACATTATATAAATATTGTATGTAGTTGAGGGTAACATTGAAAATTTTCATCCCCGAGAAAACCTTTGTCAACCGAGGCGTAGCCGAGGTTGACAATAGTTTCTCGAGGGGTGAAAATTTGATGTAAACAGGAAAGCAGAAAAACTTACGTCTGTTGACATTTGATCAATCACTGTCATACGACATTTCGTATATCGATGCGGGTATTCCTGTTTATTACAAACGCTCAAATGACATTGTCTAACAATCTACGTCGAACCGTTCGCGCATAAATTTGACGCATGTGATAATTTTTTATAATATCACCCGTAGTCGAGTACTGTTACCCGTTGCTAGATATTATCACCCTGGGGCGCGTGCTTTCTGTTCTCAGAGGGGAACAATATGTTTTTTCAAATGCTTCTCGACCAATCAGATTCGAGTATTTTAAATGAAAGTATAATAAAACATATTATAAACTTTCGTCACAAACTCAATCTCACATTTTAAAATTTGATAAATAAATACATGCTACAGTTTTACGAAAAACACGGCTTCCTTCGTGGTCGTCACTTTGTCTGTATGTTGCTAAGCGAATCCCTGCGTGGTGCAAGAAATTTATATTTATCAGCGTTTATTAAACGTTGTTTATACGCTAAAAACTTGCACAGTGTAGCTTTGTCTTTAAATTTGCATTAAATGACAAGGAATGAAGCTAATTTTGACCTACATGTATGTTATATGATGTGATATAACTTGGTGAGGGTTACGCCCCTTACATGTACGCGTGACCCCCTCCACGAATTATAAAGCGTAAACGGCACCGAACTAAAACATATCGAATAGCATAGGTCAAACTTAAATTCAAATAAATGGTAGTGGGAATGTGAGGTTGAACAGATGAGAATAAACACTTGGCACCCACTAATGTGTTTAAAGTTTGAGCAGAGGTACTTTTATTTATTGCTGATTCAGATTTTTTCAGACAAATTAGAGTCATAGAAACTATATGTTATTTTGCGCTTTATAAATAAAATAATAATGATAATAATTGTCTTCGTATGCACCTTATAGAAACCCCCCTTACACAAAAGACTCATACTTTAAGTCTAATGAGGCAATCGTTGTTTGAAGAGAGACTTGTAACAGCGGGAAAGTCGCGCCATGGACAAATACTTCAAGGGCGGATCAAGGGAATTTTAGAAAATGGATTACAACCTAGAGTTGTACATTTACTCCCCAAATGCCAAAATGGCCATTTGTGTATAATATGTTCAATCAAGGTGGGGGATCCAAGCCACTTTACTTCCCTCTAAATTTGCCATTTCTCTTAGTAACACCGGTATCATTTATTTCCCAATTCGTACGACGGACGTGAATAGAAATAATTGGTTTTGTAGTAACTTCCGCAACTAGCAAATCACCTATGTTAGCAAATATTTAATGAAGAAAGAAGTGTTGAATAAACAATGAAAAAATGAAGGAAATAAGTGTCGCAAATGAATTATGTAATAGCAAGGAAATATTCTTAAAAAAGAAATCAAATCTAGACAATGCATGCTTCAGTTTTTTTTAAAGAGATTTGAAACAATATTCCATATGATTTAGCTAGACGTCCATGTACGATGATATCGGATACAGAAAGTCTGAACATTTGTCTCGTCTCGAAGGGAAAAAAAGAAAACAGTTTTACGAAGACGTTATACTAGGGACTTAATTAAAAACGGAATTAACAAAGTAAAATCACATGAAAAAATACCTTCTTACAGTGAAAAATGCATGTAAATCTACCAATTGTGTCATACCATACGTTTCAACACATAACCCTAAAAATCCGAAAGATTTTAAAACTTATCAAAAATAACTTTTCTATCTTAGAAGCCAACAAGGACACGAAAAACAAAATCATCAATAGTAAAGGACAGAAACCTTCATTAAAATTCATTCTAACCAGAGACTGTTTTATCAGTAATATCAAAGAAATCCTATCATCACTAAATGCAACAAAACAAGATGCGCTACATGCCCGTACATAGTACAAGGGTCCCAATTTTTCTGGTAAAACGGAAGTAACTTTACGGTAAAAACGTCAAGACATGCAGTAGCCCCCCACCTTATGGTATTATCTGTTCCAGATGTTGTGAGAATTACATGCACATCTGGTGCATCAAAATTGGTACCGTATAAGTTTTACATTATGACTGGTGGACTGTTAGTCCCCGAGGGTCTCTACAGCCCAGTAGCTAAGTACTTCGTTTCTAGCTTGAAAATACGGATGTATATTTAGTTGCTGTTATAAAATGTAGAAATTCATTAAAAAAAATTAAGGATAATCTCCCTCACGCATAGATCTTATCCTTAGTAGAATTTGACTCCACTTTCTTTGGCACACTGTTTTCCCTATAATAGCCCTTAAACTTCATTGTTATTTCGGATTTTGAATCGGTTGAGCATCACTGCAGAGGTATTATTTGTCGAAATGCGCATCCGGTGCATCAAAATTGGTACCGTATAAGTTTTACATTGGCCACACAGAAGACACCGTGAGACACCGCACGATCGTTCACCAACAGATCCCAAAACCTAAATACCAGTGCACCCATGTATTAAGCAAACGCATTAGAACTGTTGCAAAAACATAAATCCTCATGTGATCGTTTTCCCATTTATAAATTTAACAATGGCCAACAGAAAAAGAAACCAAAAAAAAAATATTCACTCAAAAATATAAACCTTACTTGAATGCTACATAATTTAGTTTTACATAGTAACACCATTTTTATTTCTCCCTGGCAATTATTCAAAAATATGATTTTCCCGTATTATTTAGCCTAAGTTATACCATGACATTATAATAAACTTTACTTTGAAATCACTCATCGTCGGAACCCATGACTTTTCTTTCCGTTACACTACGCCTTGAATGCAGTGTGACAAAGAAAATTTGGTGGGTTCCAATGACGGTACACATTGTGTAAATGTGTTACCAAACAATATTCATTACACTAGACCGCTCGACCGTTTAGGCAAGCGAAAAACTCGCTTTCAAATTACTCCATGTACTTGCCACGCTGTCACCCGATCCGATTTTTTCGATTAGTATAACTAGCCTAAGTAACAAATAAAACTCTAATCACCCCAAATAATGTCTCTTCAGTGATGCTTGAAAATACGGATGTATATTTAATTGCTGTTATAAAATTTAGAAATTCATTTCAAAATTAAGGATTATCTCCCTCATGGATAACTCTTATCCTTAGACGAATTTGACACCACTTTTTGGCACACTGTTTTCCCCTATAATAGCCCTAAAACTTCATTGGTATTACGGATTTCAAATATGTCGTTTGAGCATCACTGAAGAAACATTATTTGTCGAAATGCGCATCTGGTTCATCAAAATTGGTACCGTATAAGTTTTACATTATGACCCCTGGGTCGAGGCCTCTGCTGGTGGACTATTAGTCCCGGAGGGTCTCTACAGCCCAGTAGCTAAGTACTTCGTTACTAGCTTGAAAATACGGATTTATATTTAATTGCTGTTATAAAATTTAGATATTCATTTCAAAATTAAGGATTATCTCCCTTATGCATAGCTCTTATCCTTGGATGAATTTGGCTCCACTTTTTTGGCACGCTGTTTTTGGCTATATTTAGCTCTAAAATTTCATAGTTATTTCGGATTTCAAACATTTCGGTTGAGCATCACTGAAGAGACATTATTTGTCGAAATGCGCATCTTTTGCATCAAAATTGGTACCGTATAAGTTTTACATCATAGACAGTTGCTTCTTTAATAAAAATGGAAAATGCAAATATTCCTATCTAGTGATAAGTCATCCAAAAAAAAAACATACTTTGCTTTCACACACAATTATCCTGAAGTTGAAATAAAAAATATGCTAGAGTTCCTCATGGAAAATATCTTCGTGGTCTTTGGTAATCAGGTCTTCCAACAATCTCTTGGAATGCTAATGGTTACGAATTCTGCTTCCTTGCTAGCTGACCTGTTTTTATATTCATTTGAAGCAGAATTTATTTAAAAACTTCTACACGAGAAGAAATAATCGACATTTAGCTATATAGATGATATATTATCTATTAACTTTAATTCTTTTCATTCATGAAAGGTGAAGATAACGAACAGTGATCAATCTCATAAATCCTATAAGCAATACAAAATAGATCGTTTGGCAAACACGGACCCCTGCCCACACCAGAGATGGCATCAGGTGTCTAGAAGGACTAAGCGTCCCCTGTTGACCGGTCACACCCGCCGTGAGCCCTATATCCCGATCAGATAAACGAAGTTATACGTAGTCCAAATCAGTGTGCCAAGAACGGTCTAACAATCGGTATGAAACATGCCAGCCAGCATCTGACCCAATGATAGGTTGTATTATCAATTCAATACATCCCAGTCAACTCGAAAAGACGCCACAGGGTCGTCCACTTTCGCTTCATACTAAGATATTTAATTGAAAATAGATATTAACGGCAATCTAACAACTCAACTTCATGACAAACGGGATGATTTCAGCATCTCTATCGTCAACTTCCCATATTTATGTAGCAATATTCCATTATCACCTGTATATGGTGTTTCTATATCTCAAATGATTTGATATGCAATAGCTTGTTCTACGTATGTTCAGTTCTTAAATCGAGGAAGTCTACTGACAAACAGCCTGATGGTGGAGGGGTTGTTTTAAATCAGCATTTAGTAAATTCTATGGTCGTTATAACGATCTAGTTTGCCAATACAACCTATCATTGGGATAAATGCTGGCTGACGTGTTTCATGCCGTTTGCTATGTCATTCTTACACAATGTCTAATTAGGTCGAAAACTGAATAACTACTAAATCTTAAACCTATATTTATATGATTTAATTCTTATTATATCCTTGTCTCTGATCGATCACATTCCAATTGAGAAATGCAGGTTATTTTTGTATAATCTGGTTTGGTATAGGGACATACCCCCTTGACAACCAGATGCCGGAACTATTTTTCTATCTCTAAATGTACATCGCAGCACTGTTTTCAGCCTTCGATGGACTAGATAATCAGCGTGAACAATAAGTTACTTTGGTTTGATACACATATTGTTTTCTCCTTGTCAATATTAGCATCTACTTGTACGAAAATAACTGTTGTAAAACATCTTTTTCTGTATGATGGTTGAAAAATAGATTAAAACTAAGATATTATATCAGTTTTGATGATTTACAAAGTAAGCACTGTTCTGTACATTTTGAAATGCATTTCTCACTGGGGAGAGGGGGTCAGTGCTTGTTCCGCCTTTCAACAAAACAAACAAAAAATAATACGTCACATTTTATCACATGACGTTAGTCACATTGACATGTGGATCGCAATTTGCCACTTGCTTATACCTGAAGGGTGAAAATAACAAACAGTGATCAATCTAATAACTCCTATAAGCAATACAAAATAGATAGTTGGGCAAACACGGACCCCTGAACACATCAGAGGTGAGATCGGGTGCCTAGGAGGAGTAAGCAACGGACCGGTCACACCCGCCGTGAGCCCTATACCCTGATCAGGTAAACGGAGTTATCCGTAGTCCAAACCAGTGTGCCAAGAACGGCTTAACAATCGGTATGAAACATGTCAGACAGCATTTAACCCAATAATAGGTTGTACTGATGAACTAGATCATTATAACGACCATAGAATTTGCGAAATGCTGACTTCAATTGAGACTGTTGAAACCCCTGTACCATCAACTTGTTTGTCAGTAACTTGCCTTGATCTAAAAAACAAAAATGACTATACACAGAACAAGCTCTTGCTTATCGAATGAGCTACATATAATTTCTTGTGTTGGATTTAATAATAGCGACAACGTTGCATGCAATGGCAAGTTTTCATGATGTAGAATTCTTTACAGAGTTAAATGTCTCAAAGTATTGTAATTTCCGATATTTGAAGATGTATTTTGGGTAGGCCTAAACAATGGAAGTTCCCGTATTTTTTCAATGTGTCGGAGATGAGAGACTTCAAAGTCGATCTCTATTTCTAAAGGGCAACGAAAGACACATTGCATGTATAGTCTACACATATTTTCTATCATGACAAACTTCACCTTCGATACAATATTTTTATCAATAGGCTAGGTTCGTAGACCTACATTGTAAGATTAAAGATGGCGAGCTTCACAGCTAGACGCTTCGTCATTGTTGCTAAGTAAATCATTACGCGGCTCAGTTGACTTGTATTTTTCCGAGTTTATGTACATTATGATAAACGAAGGTTAGTATCTTTGTCTCTTGTATTAAATCATAAGGAACTACTTTAATTTTAGGGCAAGTTATACGAGTATAACCTGGTTTGGGTCAGTGTGCGCTCTTTGATAATCCGTTTCGCTTCGAGGATTATAAATCGTAAACTGATCCAAACCAGGTTGTACTCGCATAACTTGTCCCAGAATTAAATTCATTTCTTAAATATTTCTCTGGAAGTTTGATAAGCATCAAAGTTCTGGCAATCATTTTTACAAAACAGAATGCATGAACACCAAAGATGATTTTCATGTAAGCTTTCCAACTTCATTTATAAAAGTAATATTTCCCAAAGTCGCATGCATTAGTTACATCGGTTCTGTAACATGTCAAAATGCTTACTCTCAAGCTTTACTGTAGTTCATTCATATATATTTTGATATATCATTATGAATTACATAGCTTACATGAGAAATATATTTTATTTACAATCGATAGCTTACAGAAACAAAGTCTTTGTTTGTAAAGTTTATTATTGCCACTGCATTTTAGACGAATTTGCATTATTCCAAATTTAGTAACTCTGCTTATGCTCCAAGATCCTTTGAAAAGGTGAAATTCTACAACAACATGATTCCGTATTAACCACGTTTAATATCCCAGTTAGTAGGATGATATGACTATGAATTGATATACCTATATTGAATTAAGTTTCACAAAATCCTTACACTCTGAGATATGTTCTACGGTCCAGTAATTGTTCTACGAACCCCTACATTTGCTCCTCGTGAAAATATTAACAACTGTTAAGGAGAAAATTTTAATGTATTTTGCCACAACATATACCAGAAGTGATGTGAATGGAATGTGAATTCTAAAAAAAACCAAATCTACAAGGTCCACACAAAGCTGAAGGTTTTTCAAAGACTTATGTCTATATTATAATGGATTATAACTAACAATCTCCATTTCTTTATTTCTTAATTTGCCCTTTCTACAGATATTCTGCTTTTGGCCTTTGTATAGCAAAATTGTATTCTCTTTTTTGAGATGGGGTAAGAATGAATGGGGTACCATGTGCTAATTCTTCTGGAAGGTTTTCAACTATATTAAATCCTTCTTCTGTCAGGATCAAATCAACAGCTTATAAATTCTTACAGATATCACAAAAATGCTTAATTAGATTGTGATAACGATCATAAAATTAACAAAATACCGACTTTAAACGAGACTGTTTAAACTTCTGGAAGGTTACATGCTAGTTATCTGTAGCAGTCTGCCTCGGCATAAAACAACTTGAAATAAATGCATCTTCCCTGACTCCACTGTATAGTGCAAGCAGTACACTACAACATTGTTATAAATAAACAAGTATGTGCGCACGTGTGCTTGTCTTCGCCTTTCCAATTGTGGGGGTATCTAAACCAGAAAACAAAAACTCTCTAGATAATGTTCAACTTAACCTTTATTTACAACAGCATATTCAGTATGTTAGGTACAGATGATTAGATTTATATACAATGACAGATCGATTTGTTATTCAAAGCATACTTAAAGTCATGTGGTCCGACTTTCGACAAATTCTGTCCACCTTGTAAAAATACTCTTTGATTATCATGCGCACGTGTCTATTAAGAAGTGCGAAATGTTTTACATTATTCCACCTGTTTTAGCCAGAATAATTTAGTTTGAAATTAATGTTTACAAACAGGTGTCACTCGGCCATTTCTAACGCATAATCAGACAATAAATCAAGTGGAAGTTGAGATTGGAGGCCCAGTTCAGACCTCCAGAGGAAAGATCAATGGCAGGTTTACTCGGTGTAAAGCCATGAATTCGGTATTACAGCACGTGTCATAAGTGTTTCACGTTTTTGTTTAAGAGAAACAAATGTACACCATGTCTCATAGTAATAATTAAAAACATATTTGCTGTTTTATGCTAGGCACCTGATACCAACTCTGGTATATCCAGGGGTCCATGTTTGTCCAACTCTCTATGTGTATTACTTATAGGAATTATGAGATTGATCACTAATCGTTATCTTTACCTTTCATTTCAAACCTAAATATGGACAGTTTCGTCAAATCTGTGAGAAATGATATAATGTTTAACAGAGCAGATCAAACGCTTGGAAAACGAAGAAAAATTATCTTGATATGATACATCTACATAACCAGACTCTATGCTTCACTACTTGAATCAAATTTCATACACATGCGGAGAAGTCCCCACTACGAGTGGCAAGTTTACGTACATATTCCTACTATGTGTATTTTCTAAACATTCTAACTTTTTTCATTTACATGTAAATATTTTCAACCATTCATTTAGGGAAAGTTAATATCTTTTAAAACTAATTAAGCTGCATTAAAAAAATCATTGCAAAAAAAAATCTCAGATGAACATAAGACCACACAGCTTTAAATGAGTATAAGAACAAATAAATCCACGAAACATAATAGACAATTACGCAATTGCATTGTGATACGAACAATAAAATGAATCATACATATTTCACTGTGACAAAAAAAAACCCTTATACAATTGTATTGCATTATGATCAAAACTAAATCAATGGATCATTATACAATTAAGACAAAAATACAATTAATCTTTCTACAAACGGTAAATCATTTGGCATTGCATTGAGTCGATTCTGTAGATCTTCTATGTCAACTCATTGAAAGATTTAATTTACGGTGATCGTAAGGCAGCTGCAACATCTTCCCAAAAGCTGTCTAAGTCTTGTACCTGTCGAACCTCTGGCCATCTTATACTGAATATGCACCACCAGATATACCGCAAGTCTTTCGGCATTCTTTCTATTGGAATGTTGTCCTTGATAATCACTATGATGGATCGTTTTCGACGGTTATGAAAAGCATGGGTCACCGCCATCTGGATGGCGTACGAATTCCAACCACTGTCTAGGAAATTTTCTGTGATGACAAAGACAACTTTCCGACTGTGGTCAATACCCTGCACCAGCTGTTCAGCTTTATTCACTCCAGGAATAAAGTCTTTATCGGGAATGCTAATTTGAAATCCTAAATTTGTCAGCGCTTGATACATTGTTGTGCAAACCAACTGGTAATCATCTTCAGAGTACGATATGAAAGCATCAAACTGGAAGGTGTTACTCTCATCTGAACGTACCACGCCTTTCCATCTGTTACGCAGACGTAAAACGACATAGTCAACATGCACACGATATCTCTTGATAGCAATTCTAATCACCAGTCCAATTATTATAAAAAACAACATCAAGGAAGAAGTAATCAACCACACCCCAGTTTGACATTTCTTTTCGAAAATAGCAAATTGTCTTACTTGAAGGAGTTCTGAAAAATTCGAAGATTTTTCGATGCAATCGGTTTTGTTAAGATCCGCAAAGAGATTCTGATTATTCTTCATCCAACGAAGCATAGAAATATGACTACAGTCACAATCTAAAATGTTTCCTTGGATGAAAATGTTTACTCTTTTAAGACTTCGAAGTACACGAAAGTCGGATGTTTCTAATGACTTGATTTTGTTACTTTGAATGTATAATTCTTTGAGGTTTCGTAAATGTGTCACTGCTTTGGGAATGGATGATAAGCAATTGTTATTAAGGTAAAGGAACTTTAACTTTGTTTGTTCTTTGAATAAAGTGGTTGGAAAATGATGAATAAAATTATCCTGTAAATCTAAGAGTTCTAAGTTTTTGAGACTGTCGAATAAAGCTCTTTTGCTTGATTCGGCTATAAAACCGGATTTCATTTTTGACGCTCGCAAAACCTTTAATTTGTTTAAGGGTTTAAAAATCTGGGAAGAAATATTGGTGCAGTCATTGTCGGAAATGTTCAAAACTTCTAAGTGGGGAAAGTCCATTTGCCAAATCATACTACAAGGAAAACTTGTTCCATACAGGTCCAGCTCTTGTAAAACCTCACCTACAATGGTCAACTGAAACTGATAAAGAGCAGGTACTCTGTGCATATAATTGTTGGAATACCGTATTACTTTCAAAACATTTGAAAGAGTGAACGTAATATTTGACTTCCAAATTGAATAGTCTAGAAATGAGCCGCTGGTTATATCACTAATACACACATTTTTGTGATTAACAATGAGATACTGGAGTTTAGGGTAATTTTGCAAGGAATCTGTCACAAAGGACGGTTCAATATACCCAATAGGATTTTGGGAAATGTCCAAATATTCAATGCATCTTCCAAATGTAGATTTAAGTAAATTTACAGATATGCTTGTAATCAAGTTTTTACTAAGATCGATAAACTTGACACACACGTTAAAGAGATATTTAGAATTACTTTCATTTAATATGAGGTGTTGTCTAACAAGAGCTGGAATATTTGAGGCTGCGATGATTTTTTCAATCTTTCGATTTTGCAAGCACTTTAACGTTTTTAGCACAGCATTCAAATTGCATAGACCCCCAAAACTTATCGTAGTCCTCTTTAGAAAAGGAAATGAGCACAGTATATCTTCACTGACATTACATTGTACGTGATGATCAAATTTCATTGTCAGATTATCAATGGGAGATTCCGATAATCCATTAAACGTGTTGTTGTTTAAGTAAAATTTAGAAATTGGGTAAAATTTAAGTTTCCGTAAATGCTTTAAACGTTTGAATTTGCTTCTGAATGTAAATCCTTTAAACACGTCGATGTGCAATTCTGTTAAAGACGATAGTCGTGATAGTTCGTTTTCCGGATAGGTATAATTAAAAACGTGACCATAAAATTCATTGCCATGTATGTAGAGAATTCTCAATTTCTTCAGATACGAAAATGCACACTTTCTTGGGGTGTATACATTCAATTTGCAAAACGAAAGGTCGAGAACGCACAGCCTAGGAAGACGCCTGAAAGAAAATCTATCTATACATTTTATGGCATTGTTCTTCAAATATAATGCTGAGACATTCCTTAATAAAGTTGTTTTGATGCCTGCAAATGTTTTTGTTTATATCCAAGTAAACTTATTCCATGAAAGGTCAATTGATAGTGTTTCGCCTTTAAACATTGTATTGAAATCAAGAGGAATCCTTCGATAGTTGAGGTGCCTGCAATTCCACAACCAACCCCGGTTTCCACACTCATCTCTCTTATGTGTAATTTTACAAAGACTTTCTCCTGTTGTAACTGCATCTAAAATAAAGGTTTTAATGTAATATCAAAAGGATGATGGCATTCAGATTTTCAAACAGAAATCCACACACTTACTATAAACTTGAAGAATCGTAAAGAAAAGTGTGTAACAGACGTTCCACTTCATCTCCCAATTCTCTACACATTCACCTTCTATCTCAATTGAAATCGGTCTGGTATCATCAACAATTAAGGAGTGCTGGTTTCCTTTTTGATTTTAATTAAGGAAATGTGTCTAGCAACAAAACTGAAAAACATGCATAAGATATTGACGACTAGTTCTAGCGGGAAATTATATAAAATCAAATTAACGTAACAAGTACTAATTGTAGCAGGAAACAATAAAAACACCAAAATAAAAAAAAATGCCTTCCAGCAAGTGTTGTGTGTTCTTACAGGTACCTCTAAACGAATTTATTAAGAAACAAAAAATGTATAGAAGCTGAATTATCATTAATTGAGAGATTACTCTTGTTGTGAATTATGACCATGTTAATTTGTTAAAAATCTTTAGATTTACGTACAGTTTAATTATCAGCATATTTAATCCGATATATCAGGTGATTGTTCGTTATCCTCATCTCTCATATAGAGAATGATTTAGCAATTCCTGTTATTGACTGATGTTATATTATGTATGTCTTTTTTGCTCCTCAACATACAATTTTCGTGGTTTTTTTAGGAGGTATCCCTCTAAACAGGGATGTTATGATCGCAAATGTACATTGCTGGATCCAGGAAACATTCTACTAAGCACCATCTGTGCTCCTTGCGAAAATATCAACAGCTGTGAAGACGAAACCTCAAACGTACTGTGCGACTACATATGCAAGAAGTGGTGAAAATCAAATGTGGATTCTAAAACATTCTAAAGAACTTTTAGGAAACTTGAAATCAGAAAAAATTTTCAAATCAACAACATCAAAACGTATGCCTTTTCAACTCTTTACACGACCATTCCTCACGATAAATTAAAGACTAGACTTATTCATATCATAGACAGTTCCTTCTTGAACAAAAATGTAAAATGCAAATATTCCTATCTAGTGATCAATCATCCAAAAATACTTTGTTAAAGGCCACTCTGATTTCACTCACAAGTATCCTGAAGTTAAAATAAAAAATATACTGGAGTTCCTCATTGACATTATCTTCGTGGTCTTTGGTGATCAGGTCTTTCAACAGTCAGTTGGAATTCCCACGGGCACGAATTGTGCTTCTGTGCTAGGTGACCTGTTTTATATTCTTTTGAAGCAGAATTTATTCAAAAACCTCTACACGTGAAGACGAAATCGACATTTAGATATATCGATGATGTAGTATCTATTAAGAATAATACTTTTCATTCATATGTCAATTCTTCGCCGTAAAATGGATGATATATTGCCAAAACGGCGTAAAACCTCAATCAATCAATTCAATATATCTCAGGGAACTCGAAATAAAAGACACCACATAGTCGTCCGCTTTTGCTTCATACTTTGATGTTTTATTGAAAGTCGATATTAACAGGAAACTAACAACCCGACTTTATGACAAACGGGATGATTTCAACCTCTCAATTGTTAACTTCCCATATTTATATAGCAATATTCCATTATCACCTGCATATGGTGTTTACATTTCTCAACTGATTCGATACGCAATATCTTCTGCGTATGATCAGTTTTTAAATTGAGGCAAGCTACTGACAAACACTTGGTGGTACAAGGATTTCAACAGTCTCGATTGAAGTCAACATTTTGCAAATTCAATGGTCGTTATAACGATATAGTTCGTCAATGCAACCTATCATTGGGTGAAATGCTGTCTGGCATGTTTCATACCGATTGTTAGGCCGTTTTCGGCACACTGATTTTTACTACGAAGAACTCCATTTACCTTATCAGGATATTGGGCTCACAGCGGTTGTGACCGGTCGTCAGGGAATGCTTACTCATCCTAAACACCTGATGCCACCTCTGGTGTGTCCAGAAATCCGTGTTTTGCCCAACTATCTATTTTGTATTGTTTGTTGGAGATATGAGATTGATCACTGTTCGTTTTCTTTGCCTCTCATGAGACCGATTGAATATCGGATCGGATCAGTCAATGTTCGAATTGGCCTGCTTGTCCGTGATTCGGAACTGGTGGTATGTTTCAGAACAGACCTATTGACTTGGTCCGGAAATGCATTTAGACCTGTGATCTTTACAACAATTGTCAGATAAATTATATAAATGTTTCATTTGAGAAATTTCTGATCTTCTCATAAGAAGAATGAAACCAAAATTATCTTCGTGTTACCGCCAGCAATCGTTAATGAAAATGTGATCCGGAACTAGGCAAATGACAGTATATTTAGTCTTGAAATAGCAATTACACATGTATGTAAATGTACAAATACAATTTTAAATACATTCACTGAATTTTGTTATTCATTTCTTCATCAAATAAGGAACTTCTATACACAGTGCTTTGAACACGTAAACTAAGCAACATATTATCACATTTGTGGTTTAAACAATGTCTTAGAGAAACACAACCTGCTGGGTGTCAAGTTCCTATTTATTCCCATATTTTCCTATAAATTTGAAGGTTCCTATATTTTCCCTATAATTCATTAAAATCCCTATAAAGCCCTATATATCCAACAACAAGAAATGAGTCCTATTTTCAAAAATGATAAG
The DNA here is from genome assembly GCF_947568905.1 of Ostrea edulis. Lineage (NCBI taxonomy): Eukaryota > Metazoa > Mollusca > Bivalvia > Ostreida > Ostreidae > Ostrea > Ostrea edulis. The sequence goes on from NC_079170.1 coordinate 1,837,786, forward strand.
AAAAAAAATTTTGGAGCTGATGCCAGATTGTTATGGAAAAGTCATATAGAATCACTTATGAACAAGATTTCCAAGAGAATTGGCATTTTAAGAAGAATAAGATATTTTATGTCAAACGATGCGTTGCTGAAGATTTTTAATACTATGATTTGTCCACATTTTACATATTGTTGTACTATATGGAGCAATCCAAGAAATGCTGAAAATGTGAATAAGCTTTTTATATTGCAAATCCGAGCTGCAAGGGTAATTCTTAACATCAGAAATTTTGAAACACCATCTAATGTCATGTTTACAGAACTTAACTGGTTGCCTCTATCAGATTACTTTGTCTATAGAAAAGTAATTTTAGTGTATAAAGTTTTACATGGTTTAATGCCAGATTATTTAAATGTTTTTAAATATGTTTCAGAAGTCAGTCAGAGGCAAACTAGAAATTCTTATTCAAATATATTGTATATACCCAGGGCAAAAACAGAATATTATAGAAGATCTTTCAGCATTTCAGGGAGCACAGTGTGGATTGCCTTGAGTCAAAATATAAGAAACTCAACGAGTGTTGCGTGTTTTAAGAGAAATTATCTTAGAGATTATCACCATACTTTTTAAGCTTCATTTTGCATTCTATTTATCTTACATTCATAATTATTTCTTAAGTTTATATGTATTCTACTTCTTTTAATCTGTGTTTATTTTACTAATATCTGTCTATGTATGTTATAAACAGGACCACATTGAAAACTAGCGTTATCGCTAAATATGCAATCCTGGATAAATAAAGGTCTTATTATTATTATTATTATTATGAAGAGAATAACTATGATGATTGCATAAGAACTGTCTGTTGGATGGAAAACTGTCTAGATGTGAAATGATTTTGTTTATGTTTAATGTTATTTCTTCTACAGTAAGATACAATGATTGCGATATTTGTATACAGAAACAACAAACCTTTTCACGAATTCTTTTATAAAAACTCTATTTATTTCTATAAATCTGCTGTAAAAATCCATATATTTGCCCTATAAACTGCAAAACATTTGCCCAACTACCTATTTTGTATTGCTTATAGGAGTTATGAGATTGATCACTGTTCGTTATTTTCATCTTATTATTTTACTAAATTATTAATATGTGCATGTATTCCAAGGGGCATTAGCTGTCATTTTGTCACCAAAACTCATATTCATCGAAAATTGCTCAATATTATATATTTCAGCAGTAACAGCACGATTTGATTATTTCAAACACTTTTTATCCCCAAAGCAGGAACATGAATTAAGTAATTTTGGTGATTAAATATTTGGTGATGTCTTGCAAGGCAATTATTCTTCGTTGCACATTTTGTTACTCCAAAAGCGGTTATCAAACGTAGTCTTATGAGAGTTTCTCTTGTTTTTGTACAATATAAAAGTTTTTATAAGTCATTAAAATACATGTATATTCCTATGCCATTGAGAGATGTTGAGTATAAAAAAAATTACCATCACTTTCACAGTTAATGTTCCTTTAACAAAATAGAATATTGGTTATTTTACATAATCAGGTGATTTTGAATATATGTCTCATTGTTTTACAATGCAAAAGTTCAAGAAAGCAAAACAAAAATGTAATTGCTGGCTTCTTTCTTTTACCATACCACCTGAAAAGTATGTTAAAAATAAATTATAATATCATAAATAGTAAATCGCTTGCTCGCCCCGATTGTTTTGGTCATTTGTCCGAAGAACAAGAAATTTTATTAGTGTCGCCTTACGAATTTCCATAGACACAAGTGGTAAACTTCTCTCTTATAGTGCAAATGTGAATGGCGTTGTTGATTTTTATATCGATTGAATGTGCTTGCTAAAATAACTCGACCCTGCCTCAACTAATAGGAGAGGGAGCCGTCACCATGTTTTACATCACCGGGCCTGCCTGAAATTAACTAGATATGAGCGGTTACAATTTCCAAACACTGGAAATTCAAAATTATTATTTTCTGTAGCACAAAAGTATAGATCTCTTTAATTAGATCCACCACTTCCTCTTTTGTGTGACAACAGCATACAAAGACGGTAGTGGATTTTGATATACCCCTATAAAACAGTTCCTATAGAACTCCTTACGAAAAAAGCGAACATTTTGACTGTTCTAGCGACTGCTAGACCAGGAACTGTTAAAATTGACTGTTCACCGATGACGTCAGATGGCGCTAACTCGAATCATGTTTTTCTGTCATTTAGATAAATAGAAATGGCAGATGCACATTTTGTTGTAGCGAAAGATGAAATTAAATTAATTCTTCAAAGTAGGGACAGCAAGAACATAGAAAAATATGTGTTCATCTTTTTCTAGAATAATTGCATCAAATTATGTTTACTTATTTTCATTTTATGCTTGTTAAAACTTTTATACGCAAGTCACATGAATCTTGATCTGCTGCTTTACTTACATAATGGCAAGGTTCATTGGTCTAACTGATGATGAAACACAGAACATATTAGATGAAAAGCAGAACAGAAACTCTAAACTATAGTTATTAATTAGGATATTAGCAACGTTTCTTTTGACTTTGTGGATCCGGTGTTGAATGTATGCTGTTATAAAATTTAGAAATTCATTTCAAAATTAAGGATTATCTCCCTCATGCATAGCTCTTATCCTTTGACGCATTTGACTCCACTTTTTTGACACGCTGTTTTTGACTATAATAGCTCAAAATTTCATTGTTATTTCGGATTTCAAACATTTCGGTTGAGCATCACTGAAGAGACATTATTTATCGAAATGCGCATCTGGTGCCTCAAAATTGGTACCGGATAAATTTTACATGCACACTATTCCGTTCAAAGTCAACAAACCATGTCCGCCTAGTGAAACCAACCTAACCATGAAGGTGTATAACAATACAATACAATATACTACATCCATTAGATTGTTTCCTTTACGGGGTATAACAAATAATTGTGGACTGTTTCTCGGGCAACATATATAGACCTTCGGTCTTGGGCAACTGTTTGCTTACCGGTCCGACATACTAACTGTTGCCCCCAACCCCAGTCAACAACTGCATATCGTTAAAAGTCCATAAATACACAGACCTACTAGATTCCAACGCACGGGGAATCTTAAAGGTAGAATTAGATCGAGGTAATTAATCTAGGCCAAAGAGATATTACTTTTTGGGATAAGAAAATGTGGTCGTTGGGATTGTAGGAGAATTATTTTTGACGCCAACACCTCTGTAGATGTATATGTATCTCGATTTTCCGCTGTAAGAACAAGCTGCTTGTTGTGCTTGCTATGATTTCATGGACTCTCCAGAGCACAGAAACAACTTATCAGTTACAGGCATGTCCGAAGGAAACACATAAGATAGGATTTGGGATTCATGTAGGCAATATTTCTTTTATGATTTCAAAAAACAAAACTCGGCAGAAGACATCTCTCTATTCCTATGTAACTGACAGGAGCCTTTAGCTAAGTACCTTTAATTTTTTTTTTTAAAAACATTGCCCAAAATGTATGTGAAAAAAGTACTTTATTAATATGAAGCATCCTAAAACGAAAATACTCGACAATGAAAAATAAAACTGTAATGTACATGCAGATGTAAAATTAGTGAAGTTGAAACTCGATACACAGGCTGGAAATTTTTGCATGTATATAATTTTCTGATGAAATACAACATTAACCAAAGTAATAAAAATTCTACATTTGAACATAGTTCTACATTGACTACAAATTCCATTTCTCAGTGAGACCAATAAATTCCTCTTTAACATGTGATTGTTAAATGAATTTCAAATGAGCTTCACATATTTCAAACTGAGGCCAAGGTTGTAGCAAGATCTTCCCAAAAACTATCCATCAGTTCTAAAGTATCTGGCCACCTTATGCTCGATATGCACCACCAGATATATTGCAAGTCTTTTGGCATTCTTTCTATTGGAATGTTGTCCTTGATAATCACTATGATGGACCGTTTTCGGTGGTTATGAAAGGCATGGGTCACCGCCATCTGGACGGCGTACGAATTCCAGCCACTCTTTAGAAAGTTTTCTGTAATGATGAAAACGACTTTTCGACTGTGGTCAATAGATTGTACAAGCTGGTCCACCTTTGACCTTCCGGGGATGAAGTCTTTATCAGGTAGGCTTATTTCAAAACCTAAATTTGTCAGGGCTTGATAAAGGGTTGACGTCACCAGCATGTAGTCATCTTCAGCGTATGATATGAAGGCATCGAACTCAAAGTTTTTGTTCTTGGGCAAATGTATACCTTTCAATCTGTTACGAATACGCAGAATAATGTAGTCCACATGCACGCGGTATCTCTTTAGAAGCGCTGATACAATGATTGAGGCATTTATTAAAACTAACACAGAGGAAGAAAAAAGTAACCACATTTGAGATTGGCATTTCTTCTCAAATTCTGCAAAAGTTTCTTCATCGAATAGTTTTGAAATTGTGGATGATATTTCCATGCATTCAGTTTTATGCAAATCTCCAAAGAGATGCTGATTTTTTTTCATCCATCGAAGTGAGGAGATGTGTAAACAATCACAATTTAAAGGGTTTCCTTTGATAAAGATCTGCGCTTTTTTTAGATTCTGGAGTGTGTGAAAATCAGAGTGTTTCAATGACGAAATTTTGTTAGATTGAAGATATAAATGCGTTAGGTTGAGTAAAGGTTCCACTGCAGATGGAATAGAAGATAAATAGTTGTTCTCAAGATAAAGACCGGATAAATGTGTTTGATCTTTCAAAAGAGATGGCGGAAGTTTATGAATGAAAAGCTTTCGCAGGTCTAGCTGACGAAGGTTTTTCAGACCTCGGAAGATTTTACTCATGTTTAGTCCAGCATTTAAATTCATGTTCGTGTTTGACGCTCCAAATTGTTCCAGTTTTGTTGTGTGGTGTAATAACTGAAACGAAATATCAGTGCAGTTGTTGTCAGAAATATCAAGAATTTCTAATTGGGGGAAATTCATCTGCCTAAGAATTCTAAATGGAAAATTTGTTTGAGACATATTCAGCACCTTCAATCCTTCGCCTACAAAGTTTAAATGAATCTTATAAGAATCACTGAGAACGTGAATGTGATTGTGAGAAAATAGCAATGTTTCTAATTCCTTTGAGAACGTAAATGTAATAGTCGGTGTCCCGTTCAAATGCGTTTGGACTGAACCATCAGCGATATCCGCCTCACACCTTATGTTATTAAAACTAAGATCTAAGTATTTTAGTTTAGGGTAATTTTTCATCAAATTGAGCAAAATAGAGAAACCTATAACTTCAATTCTGTTATGGGAGAGATTAAGATGTTCAACACAATTTCCCATGGTTGATCCATGTGCTTCTACGGAAATACCTGCAATTCGGTTGCTGCTAAAATCTATTTCCTTGACGCAGACACTCAGCAGATATTCGCAATTACTTTCATTTAAAATAAAAGGTTGACGGATAATATGCGGAACATTTTCAATAGCATGTATATAGTCTATTTTTCGGTTTCGCAGACACTTTAAGGTTCTAAGTACTACACTCAAGCCACACTTACCGCCAAAGTTCATTTCAACACCCTTTAGATATGGGAAATAACAAAAGAGATATTCACTGACGTCGCAATGCACGTCGTACACAAATATCATCGTCAAGTTATGGATGGGTGAATCTGATAATCCGCTAAATGTGTTGTTGGTTAAGTGGAACATGGACCCGGTGGTATAGAACTCCACATCGCTCAATCTTTTTAGACGTTTGAAATCGCTTTTAAAGATAAATCCTTCAAATACATCAATATGAAGCGTTTTCAAAGATAGCAATCTTGTTATTTCTCGATCAGGATAACCTTTACGTTTGTTGCGGATTTTGTGAAAGACATTACCTTGTGCGTATAAAATTTCCAATTTTCCAAGATTTGAGAATGCACATTCTCTGAGGGAAACTGTGTGAAGTTTACAGTATGAAACATCCAGAACACACAGTTTATGCAGCCATTTAAAAGAAAAGCTATCTATAATTTGTAGCTCATTATATCTGAAGTATAAAGCTGTTACGTTCCTCAAAAGCCCTTTCTTGACACCTGTGAAAGTAGTTTGGGAAATCGATGTAAACTTATTTCTGGAGAGGTCAATCGAAAACGTTCTGCCTTCAGTTTTTCCTGTGGTGAGACTAGGAATTCGTTTTAAGTTCAATTGACTACAATTCCATAACCATCCGCTATTATTGCATTCATCTGTATAAAGTTGACGTCTACAGTTTGCTTCTTCATTGCTTTCTAAAACTTAAAAATATTGAAGATGTTTAGAATGAAGTATAAACACCATACAAACAGGTCTATAAAACAAATATTAATATTTAATTATCTCGAAGAACATGGATATTCTGAAATACATCTATTAAAATCTTGAAACACTTACTTGAAATTAGAAAAAGAATTATCAGGCAGCAACTAAATTGTACTTTTATCATGATTCCAAATACAATCTGAGCATCCTTTCCTAACTGTCACCAGATCTATTTTGTGTTGAACAAGACAATGGAGGAAGGTATTTAGACAGTTTGGATGACAGGGAAATTAGATTAAGATATTGCAGTGAATCGTGTTATGATAAGATATCTCGATATGGAACCGTGAAGATAACGAATAGTCATTAATCTCTTATACGAAACACTCAAAAATAAAATAAAAAGTTTGGCAAACACAGAACCCTGGATATACCAGAGGTAGGATAAGGTGTCTAGGAGGAGTAAGCATCCCCAACGTTAGCCAAATGTCTTGATCAGATAAACGGAGTAATCCATATTCAAGAACGGTCTAACAATCGGTTTGAAACTCGTCGGACAGCATTTGACCCAATGAAAGGTGAAGATAATGAACACATAACATAAGTAAGGATCCCCTGTCGACCGGTCACAATTGATGTGAGCCCTATATCCTGATCAGGTAAACGGAGTTATCTGTAGTCAAAATCAGTGTGCCAACGATGGCCTAAGAATTGGTATGAAACATGTCAGACAGCATTCAACGCAATGATAGGTTGTATTGACGAACTAAATCGTTATAACGACCACAGAGTGTGGGAAATGCTGATTTCAATCGAGACTTCTGAAACCCCTGTACCAGTAACTGATAGGTTGTACTGACAAACTCGATCGTTCGAAGTACCATACAATTTCCCCATTTACATAAACTTTTTTGTTAGTAGCCTGCCTCGATTAAAAAAAAAAACTTGGGATACACAGAACAATCGAGTAAGTTGAAAGACATAAACATCATATTCACTGTACATACGATAATGGAATATATGTCGAAATAAAATTACTAATATTATACACAAGATGAACGAAAACTGATTAATTCCATCAACTCAATTTCAGTGATTCAGATATCTGAGGTGATATGTCAAACAAATTTTATGCATTGAAATTCCTATAAAACGTAAAAACGATTTACGGAATATCGGAACTATGAAATTTTGGAACTCTTAAGGTTTATGTACATACTTGATATATCTTAACAAACAGGTTCTATAATATACAAGTAATCGCGGGCCTTTCCATAATAGATAAAGTACCTTGTACTTACGAAAATTATACATTAATAGGGCAACTTTTGTACACAATTATTAATGGTGGCTACATGTAATTATGATTCATTATGAAAAGAATCTTATTGCTTTAATATTTTTTATTGTTGCAATCAAATATTAGAGCACTAAAACCACGTTATATCGGAGGGAAGTTTCAAAGTATCACTGTACCCGGTAATTGAATTTTGTCTACCGTATCTGGATTTTATTCACTTTGTTTGATTTCCTCGAGTCATAAAACCGACCGAGCTATGCAATATTATAAAACTCATATGACATATATATATATATATATATATATATGAGTATCAATCTATTATCCCCGTAGCAACATATGATGGAATCGGGGGCTGCCCACCCCACGTTTTTGGGAGTTGAGCTCAATTTTCTAATTATTGGACAGTGCGTTTATTATCATAGTTAGAGGGAGTTTTGAACGAGCCGCAGCACATCTTTACCTTTTTTCCATACATAACTGGGCATGATAGAAAACCCCCACTCAGAGATTCAATTCTACACGAGTATTCAAAACTTAATTTCAACAAAGAAATATTTGTTTACTTAAGTTTAATCAGCATCACATATGATACAGAAACCGGGATATTTTTTTCCAGTTTAGTGTGTATGTATAAATACGATGATATTCATCTTCCATATTCACTGACATGAAACTTCAAACTTGCCGGCTAAACACTATCTCGACGAGTTTTGTCCGAATCTTTGTATGTATTAGATAAAGAATATATAGATTTATTGAATCAATGTTAACTGCCCAAAATTTCTTGAAAAAAAAATATTAAAGAAAATACAGGAAGATTTTTGATATATAATTATTTTTTCTTTAAATGTTTGAACAGTTTGACTCCTAGACATATTCTGTTCTTTGATATGTATTTCTGTGTGCAAAGATCAATTAATTGTGATTTTTATAGCAATAGTAATATAATTTTACTTGCAAAACGTAATTTGATTGGCTGAGCACACTGATCAAAAATAGCTGATATTGTACAATGTCACTTGGTATGCAGACATCCCCATTGACAACACAAGACGGCACTTCTTTTTTCTTTTTTTTTTTACTTTGCAACTCTGTTAGAATCAACGGAATTAAACTGGCACGATAATTTATTTTTTGTTAGGCAATGTTTTTTCATGATTTCAAACAAAAGGAATATCTTCTTACAAGACACTAACTGTAAAAATTCAATACATACTCCTATACAACGATATCATATGCAAAATAATGGTATATCAAGTACATTCAAATTTTGCTGTTTCATTATAATATATATTATCACTTCGGGAGGGGGTGATTGATCCGCCTATCAAACAATAAAATACTTCATGTCTTGCAAAATGTGTGTCACATCGAATGACATGCATGTACATCACTATCTGTGAATTGCTAACATATCTTCCTGTGTTGGGTTTAAATGGAGACAATATTATATTTCATGGTAAGATATGGAAACTTTTATTGAATCAAAAATCGCAAATCATATTGCCATTTCTGGTAGGCCTACACAACGTAATTTTGTGTGATGGTACTTTCTGTCAAAGCGTCTTCAAAGTCAATATTGCGCTGGGAACTAATCATTAGGCCTACAGATATAGCGAAAACATATCTTATATTATCAAGTTTCGTCACAAACTCCACCTCACATTTTCAAATTTGATAAATAAGTAGATACTCCAGTTGTGCGAAAAACACGGCTTCCTTCGTGGTCGTCACTTCGTCCGTATGTTGCTAAGAGAATCCTTGTGTGGTGCAAGAAATTTATATTTATCAGTGTTTGTTAAACGTTTTTTTATACGCTAAAGACTTGCACAATGTAGCTTTGTCTTTTAATTTGCATTAAATGACAAGGAATGAAGCTAATTTTGACCTACATGTATGTTATATGATGTGATATAACTTGGTGAGGGTTACGCCCCTTACATGTACGCGTAACCCCCTCCACGGATTATAAAGCGTAAACTGCACCGAACTAAAACATATCGAATAGCATAGGTCAAACTTAATTTCAAATGAATGGTAGTGGGAATGTGAGGTTGAACAGATGAGGATAAGAACTTGGCACCCACTAATGTGTTTAAAGTTTGAGCAGAGGTACTTTTATTTTTTGCTGATTCAGATTTTTCAGACAAATTAGAGTCACAGAAACGTTATGTAATTTTGCGCTTTATAAATGAATGAAATAATAATGATAATAATAATAAGAAGAAGAATAATTATCTCCGTATGCACCTGATAGAAACTCCCCCTTACATAAAAGACTCATACTTTAAGTGTAATGATGCAATCGTTGTTTGAAGAGAGACTTATAACAGCGGGAAAGTTGTGCCATGGACAAATACTTAAAGGGTATATCCAGACAATTTCAGAAAATGGATTACAACCTAGGTTTGTACATTTTCTCCCCAAATGCCAAAAAATGGCCATTTGAGTAGGATATGTTAAATCAAGGTGGGGGATCCAAGCTACTTTACTTCCCTCTAAATCTGCCATTTCTCTTAGTAAAACCGGAAACATTTATTTTCCAATTCGTACGACAGACGTGAATAGAAATAATTGTTTTTGTAGTAACTTCCGCAGCTAGCAAATCACCTATGTTAGCAAATATTTAATGAAGAAAGAAGTGTTGTGTAAACAATGAAAAAATGAAGGAAATAAGTGCCGGAAATGAATTATGTAATATCAAGGACATGTTATTTAAAAAAAAGAAATCAAATCTAGATAATGTATGCTTCAGTTTCTTAAAAGTTTTGAAACAATATTCCATATGATTTAGCTAGACGTCCATGCACGATGATATCAGATACAGAAAGTCTGAACATTCGTCTCGTCTCGAGGGGAAAAAAATAGTCTTACAAAGACGTTAAACTAGGACTTAATTGAAAACGGAATAAACAAAGCAAAATCACATGAAAGGAAATCCCTCCTTACAGTGAAAAATGCATGTAAATCTATGAATTGTCTCATACCATATGTTTCAACACATAACCCTAAAATTCCGAAAGTTTTTAAAACTTATCAAAAATAACTTTTCTATCGTAGAAGCCAAAAAGGACATGAACAAAATGTTTGTAAAAATTCCAAAATAATCAAATGTAAACGACAAAATCCTTCATTAAAATCCATTCTAACCAGATACTGTTTTATCAGTAATATTAAAGAAATCCTATCATCATTAAATGCAACAACACAAGACGCGCTACCTGCCCGTACATAACACAAGGGTCCGAATTATTCTGGTAAAACGAAAGTAATTTTACGGTAAAAACGAAAAGGCATGCGTTAGCTCCAACCTTACGGTATTGCGTGCGCCAGACAGAAGACATTGCGAGACACCGCATGATCGTTCACCATCAGATCCCAAAAGCTAAATCACATGGCCTCTCACATTTGGTCGGCGCAGATTCGAATCCCGCTCCCATCGGTAAGTGACAAAGTTTCCAGTTTACTTTCGGAAGGTCGATGGTCTCTTCCCAGGTACATTGTATCTGGGTTCTCTCTTTCACCAATAAAAACTGGACGCCACCAGATAACTGAAAAAAATTGTTGAGTGTGGCAGAAAACATCAATCAATTAATCAATACCAGTGCACCCATTTATTAAGCATTAGAACTGTTGAAAAAACATAAATCCTCATGTCATCGTTTTTCCCATATATGAATTTAACAATGGCCAACAGAAAAAGAAACCAAAGACAAAATACTCATTCAAAAATATAAACCTTACTTGAATGCTACATAATTTAGTTTTACAAAGTAACAACATTTTTATTTCTCCCCTGCAATTGTGAAAAAATAAGATTTCCCCGTATTATTTTGCCAATGTTATATCATGATATAATAATAAACTTTACTTTGAAATCACTCATCATCAGAAACCATGGCTTTTTTCTCCGTTACACTACGCGTTGAATGCAGTGTAACAAAGAAAAATCGGTGGGTTCCAATGACGGCAAACACTGTGTAAATGTGTTACTAAGCAATATTCATTACACTAGACCGCTTGACCATTTAGGCAAGCGAAAAACTCGCTTTCAAAGTACTACATGTACTTGCCACGCTGTCACCGGATCCAGAGTCATTGCAATTGGAAATGGCATAAAGATATTTAAGAGGATTATACAAGATACGCACTGCATTTGAAATGTTTTATACAAAACACAAAACATATAAAACACAAAATTACTATTTTTTCGATTAGTATAACTAGCCTAAGTAACAAATAAATCTCTAATCACCCCAAATCTGCCAAAAAAAAGTCACTCTTTTTGGGATTTTATTTCCTTGCGCATTGAATATACTCCGCAGATAAAAAAAAGTTCGACATAAGGAAATAAAGAACAACTTAGAATAGTCTTTGAATAATAATGTTAAAGATAATGAACAGTGATCAATCTCATGAAAGGTGAAGATAACGAACAGTGATTAATCTCATAACTCCTATAAGCAATACAAAATATATAGTTGGGAAAACACGGACCCCTGGACCAGTGCTCCCACTGGACCAAAATTCCCTTTCGCCACTTTTTCGGGGTGCGGCGCGGCGCAAATAATCTCATGCTTTACAATTATTTCCATCATATTATTTTATTCATTACACTGATTTTAGCATTTTGAATCAGTTACATTACTTAATCATATCCAGCTATCATACCTAAACACTTCTTTCTGAATTGTTAAGAAGTTGATTTGTTTTTTGATAAATTCTATTATGAAAATAAAAAAATCAGATAATAAATCATATAAATAAAAACTTCATGATACTACGCCCCTCAGTGAAAACATTGTGTACATTTCCCGAAATGCAGATGTCACAAAACATTAAGCCCAATTTAGAGTCGTATCTCAACCATTCCCTATCAAATTTCCGTTTTGGTATGGAAGATTTTGCAATTTGGACAGAATAAGATGTTTGAGCAGGTGGGGTTGACTGTAACGCCAAACATAGATATTTTTTTGAATTCTAGACTGACTATGGTCAGAAGCTACGAGTTTAGTGGCAAAATAGAATGGGGTGCATAGTCTTATGAGATTAACATTTTTATACTGTTGTGCACCGAACTTCAAAGAATTTTTTTTATTAAAATTGCTATGTCCATATCAATGGTGACCGACCGCATTGTTTATGAAATATTCGAACTAAAATCAAACACATCAAAATCAAAATCTTGTAATCAACGAGCTTGGCCGCAAAAACAAACAATTGATGTATATACATTATACACAATAAGACGGCCAACTTAATTACCGGTCGGTTCTGTGGTAATGTGAAGATGATAACACGCTAATGAATAAGACTTTAAATGTTAAATAATTGACCACAGCAGGGTACACAGCTGTCCGATGTACTTTATTACATAATCATCGACTTTTTTGCAACCATACCTTACCTAAGGCTATTGACCAGCTCTGTGTGCACTGGGGCTACGCGGGATTTCCGGTCGCACGCGCTGACTGAATAAACAGATTTTGACTGCATAAACAAACAGGCGATAAAATGTCACTGACAAAGGAAAACACAAGACATATTTTAAAATACAATTTACTGCAAACAGGGATTTTCGCCACTTTGACACACCAGAAGTGGTATAAGGTGCCTAGGAGGAGTAGGGATCCCCTATACAGTTATATATAAAGTTATAAAGTTATATAGTTCCTACAAACTTATAAAGAATGCAAAATTAAGAGTAGGACAAACATGAACCCCTATAGACAAACCAGAGGTGGGTTCAAGTGCCTAGAAAGAGTAAGCATCCCCTGTTAAGAAGTCATACCGCCGTGAGCCCTATATCTTAATCAGATATATAGAATAAACCATTTTCAAAATCAGTGTTTAAAGAATGGTTCCAGTAGCTATGAAACATGTCAGACAGCATTTTATCCAATGACATGTTGTTTTGGTAAATTAGGTTGTTATAATAGGTATAGAATTTGCGAAATACTGACTTTAAACGAGAAGGTTGAAATCCCTGTAACCTCAGCTTATTTTTTGGTAGTGTGCCTTGAAACTTATCGTTCGAAGAATAAGCTCTAGCGTATCGAATCAGTGGAGAAACATAAACACCATATGCAGGTAATTATGGAATATTGTTACATATGGAAACGTCATCGTTTTTAGGGGAAAATGAACTTATCCAATACTATGCCAGATCATAAAGGGAAATGTAGACTATTTAGACAAAAGTTAAGTCATATTTCATCAGATATTTAGCAGATCAACGAGTTAAGATACCTACATCCTAAAATGTCCCTCATGTGCCTGATGATCCTAAGATGTCCATTATGTGCCTGATGATGTCTCAGATGAAGTTTCTGATGTTAGTGGATAAAAGGTGAAGATAACGTGCAGCTATAGATATCATGATTCCAATAAAGAATTCAAAATTTTGGACAAACTGGAGAATGAGGAGTAAACGTTCCCTGTCAACCGGTCACATCCGCCGTGAAGCCTATATCCCGATAAGGTAAACGGAGCAATCCGGTTAACTCTTGGAATGTTAGCAGCCTAACTGCCTTATTTATAAAAATGTACATAAATACATGTTCGATCCCTGACTCCACTCTGTAGTGTAATACAAAGCAGCACACTACATCATTTTCATAAATAAACAAGTCCTTGCGCACTTTTGTTTGTCTGCGCTTTTGCAAGTGTATCTGTTGATGTCAAAGTATCAAATGGAAGCAACGTGCGTGTAAATCTAATGTTAACAGCGAAAGGAAAATGTTAATGCCAATTTAGAATAGCGCATTGTTAGAAAACTACTAATTATGCCAATCATCACATTTTCATTAAAAATGTGAGGTGTCTATATCAGAAAACCCAAACTCTTTAGATAATGTTCAACTTAACCTTTATTTACAACAGCAGATTCATTATGTTAGGTATAGCTGATTACATCGATATACAATGGCAGATCGATTTGTTATTCAAAGTATACTTAAAGTCATGTGGTCCACCGTTTGACAAATTCTGTAAACCTTGTAAAAATACCCTTTGATTATCACGCGCACGTGTCTATTAAGCTGTGCGAGATTTTGTTTTACATTATTTCGCGTGTTTTAGTTCGAATAATTTAGTTTGAAATGAATGTTTACAAACAGGTGTCACTCGGCATTTCTAACGCATAATCAGACAATAAATCAAGTGGAAGTCAGATCCCCAGTTCAGACCTCCAGAGGAAAGATCATCGGCAGGTTTACTCGGTGTAAAGCCATGTATTGGGTTACTACAGCACCGTGTCATGTGTTTCATGTTTTTGTTTAAGAGAAACAAAAACATTAAATACTTCTTAGTAGTAATCCTGTATATCTTTGTTTATCTTTTAATTTAGACAGTAGCTTTTAATCTATGCATGCATGCGGAACTATTTCTTAATGCATAAAAATACGGCTGCAAATCTGCGAGAAGTGACAAACTTATAGCAGAACAGGTCAAACGTATGAAAAACGAAGGAATATTAACTTGATATGATACATCTACATAACCAGACTTGATGCTTCACTACTTGAATCGAATTTAATACACATGCGCAGGAATCCCCACCACGAGAGGCAAGCGTACGTATATATTCTTACTAATTACTTTTTAAATGTTCTAACTCTTTATTTAAATGCACATCGTTTCAAGCATTTCATTTAGGGAAAGTTAATAATTTTCAAACTAATGAAGCTGGATTAAAGAAATTATGTACACTTTGTACCCCCCCCCCCCTTAGATAAACACAAGACCTCACATCT
Source organism: Ostrea edulis (assembly GCF_947568905.1). Taxonomy (NCBI): domain Eukaryota; kingdom Metazoa; phylum Mollusca; class Bivalvia; order Ostreida; family Ostreidae; genus Ostrea; species Ostrea edulis. The sequence goes on from NC_079170.1 coordinate 1,853,117, forward strand.
TTAAATGACTGCAAGAAATTGAAGTCCAAGAAACATAATAAATCATTCTGCAATTGCATTGTAATACAAATAGTCAAATGAATTATACAAATTTTACTGTGACAACAAGAAAAAAACCCCGATACAATTGTATTGCATTGTGAACAAAACTAAATCAATAATATATATATATATATATATATATATATATATATATATATATATATATATATATATACATATATATATATACGGTGACCGTAAGGCGGCCGCAATGTCTTCCCAAAAACTGTCCATCGCCTGTACCTGTTGAACCTCTGGCCATCTTATACTGATTATAAACCACCAGATATATCGCAAGTCTTTCGGCATTCTTTCTATTGGAATGTTGTCCTTGATAATCACTATGATGGATCGTTTTCGACGGTTATGAAAAGCATGGGTCACCGCCATTTGGACGGCGTACGAATTCCAACCACTGTCTAGAAATTATCTGTGATGACAAAGACAACTGTCCGACTGTGGTCAATACCCTGCACCAGCTGTTCAGCTTTATTCACTCCAGGAATGAAGGCTTTATCGGGAATGCTAATTTGAAATCCTAAATTTGTCAGCGCTTGAAACATTGTTGTGCAAACCAACTGGTAATCATCTTCAGAGTATGATATGAAAGCATCAAACTGGAAGGTGTTACTCTCATTAGAACATACCACACCTTTCCATCTGTTACGCAGACGTAGAATGACATAGTCAACATGAACACGGTATATCTTGATAGCAATTCTAACCACCAGTCCAATTGTTAGAAACAACAACATCAAGGAAGAAGTAATCAACCACACCCGAGTTTGGTATCTCTTTTCGAAAATAGCAAATTGTCTTACTTGAAGAAGTTCTGAAAAATTCGAAGATTTTTCGATGCAATTGGTTTCATTAAGATCCGCAAAGAGATTCTGATTATTCTTCATCCAACAAACCATAGACATATGGCTACAGTCACAATCTAAAATGTTTCCTTGGATGAAAATGTTTACTGTTTTAAGACTTCGAAGTACACGAAAGTCGGATGTTTCCAATCACTTGATTTGGTTACTTCGAATGTATAATTCTTTGAGGTTTCGAAAATGTGTCACTGCATTTGGAATGGATGATAAAAAATTGTAATTAAGGTAAAGGAAATTTAATTTTGTTTGTTCTTTGAATAAAGTAGTTGGAAAATGATCAATAAAATTGTGCTGTAGATCTAACAGTTCTAAGTTTTTGAGACCGTCAAATAAAGCCCTCCTGCTTTATTCGGCTATCAAATTGGAATTCATTTTTGATGCTCGCAAAAGTTTTAATTGTGTTAGGGGTTTAAAAATCTGAGACGAAATATTGGTGCAGTCATTGTCTGAAATGTTCAAAACTTCTAAGTGGCAAAAGTTCATTTGCCTAATCCTACTACAAGGGAAACTTGTTTCATACAGGTCCAACTCTTTTAAAGCCTCACCTACAATGGTCAACTGAACCTCATACAAATCAAGTCCTCTGTGCATATAATTGAAGGAATATAGTATTACTTTCAACAATTTTGAAAGAGTGAGCGCAATATTTGCCTTCCAAATCCAATGGTCTAGAAATGAGACGCTGATTACATCTCTAATGTCCACATTGTTGTGATCAAGATTGAGATACTGGAGTTTAGGATAATTTTTCAAGAAATCTACCGCAAACGACGGTTCCATATACCGAATGTGATTTTGGGAAATGTCCAAATGTTCAATACATCTTCCAAATGTAGATTTAAGTAAATTTACAGATATGCCTGCAATCCCGTTATCACTAAGATCGATAAATTTGACACAGACGTTCAAGAGATATTTACAATTATTCTCATCTGTTATAAAAACTTGTCTTATAAAAACTGGAATATTTGAGGCTGCGTAAATTTCTTCCATCCTTCGATTTTGTAAGCACTTTAACGTTTTTAACACCGCATTCAAGTCGCATAGACCCCCAAAACTCATCGTAGTTCTCCTTAGAAAAGAAAATGAGCACAATATATCTTCAATGACTTCACGTCGTACGTGATGATTAAACTTCATTGTCTGATTAAAGATGGGAGATTCCGATAATCCATTAAACGTGTTGTTGTCTAAGTAGAAAATGGATGAAGTTGGGTAAAATTTCAGTTTACTTAAATGCTTTAAACGTTTGAATTTGCTTCCGAATCTAAATCCTTCAAACACATCGATGTGCAATTCTGTTAAAGACGATAGTCGTGATAGTTCGTTCTCCGGATAGCTATAATTAAAAACGTGTCTATCAAATTCATTGCCATGTATGTAGAGAATTTTCAATTCACCCAGATACGAAAATGCCCCCTTTCTTGGGGTGTGTATTTTCAAGTTGCAAAACGAAAGGTCAAGAACGCACAGCCTAGGAAGACGCCTGAAGGAAAATCTATCGATACATTTTATGTCATTGTTCTTCAAATATAATGCTGAGACATTTCTTAATAAAGTTGTTTTGATGCCTGCAAATGTTTTTGTTGATATCAAAGTAAAATTATTCCATGAAAGGTCAATTGATACTGTTTCGCCTTTAAACATTGTATTGAAATCAAGAGGAATCCTTCGATAGTTGAGGTGACTACAATTCCACAACCAACCCCGGTTTCCACACTCATCTCTCTGATGTGTAACTTTACAAAGACTTTCTCCTGTTGTAACTACATCTGAAATAAAGGTTTTCATGTAATATCAAAAGGAAGATGAAATTCCGATTTTCAAATAGAAATGCATACACTTACAATTAACTTGAAGCATCGTAAAGAACAATGTGTAACAGACGTTCCACTTCATCTTCCAATTCTCTACATATTCACCTTCTATCTCAATTGAAATCGGTCTTGTATCATCAACAATTAAGCAGTGCTAGTTTCCTTTTTAATTTTAATTAAGGAAGTGTGTCTAGCAACGAAACTGAAAAATATGCCTGAGATGTCGACGACTAGTTCTAGCGGAAAAGTATATCAAAATCAAATTAATGTAACAAGTACTAATTGTTGCAGGAAACAATAAAAACACCAAAACTACACCAAAACATCGCCTTCAACCAAGTGTGTTATGTTCTTACCTACCTACCTACCTACCTACCTATCCTCTTCGCTCCAGTCGGAGCACAAGATTAATACAAGACTTCGCCACTCAGCTCTGTTTTTTGCTTTTGCCTCTGCTTCGCCCCAAGTTAAGACTCTTTAACTCATTTTCGACCGTCTTTCGCCAGGCTGTTTTTGGTCTTCCCCTTGGTCTTTTGCCTAGTGGTGTCGAACGTAAAGCCCTTTTTTGTATTGTTATTCTTACAGGTACCTCTAAAAGAATTTATTAAGAAACAAAAATGTATAGAAGCTGAAATATCATCAATTGAGAATGTGCGTGCACACGGAAGCTGGTTGTGAACTATGACTATGTCAAATTGTTAAGCATTTTATATTTACGTACAGTTTAATCATCAGGATATTTAATCCGATATATGAGGTCAAATAACGAACAATGATCAATCTTTTAACTCCCATAAGCAATACAAAATAGAGAATTAGGCATTTCACCAAAATACGAAAATCCCCACTTTCCTGGAGTATATACCACCAGGTTACAAAACGAAAGGTCAAGAAAACACAGCCTATATTGTTCTGCCTGAATAAAACTACTACTACTAAACTACCACTATACTGGTAAAATTGCAACATATGATTAACATATGTTAAACATATGATTACCATATGTTTTGAAACATATGATGATCATATAAAAGGAGCACTTAAAGGTCAAAGCATGTTTTTAAACATATGATTAACATATGTTTACAATATGAATAACATATGTTTGTATTATATTATGATAAACATATAATTTGTTCATATGATATTCACGTGTTTTTCTTACGAATTTCGTATTATCTACATGCAAAATTGTAACATCATGTTTATATTAAACATATGTTTAACGTGTAAAACTTATACGGTACCAATTTTGATGCACAAGATATGCATTTCGACAACAAATGTATCTTCAGTGATGCTCAACCGAAATGTTTGTAATCCGAAATAACAATGAAGTTTTAGAGCTATCTAGGGGAAAACAGCGTGCCAAAAAAGTGGAGTCAAATTCGTCTAAGGATAAGAGCTATGCGTGAGGGAGCGCTAAACTGACTTCATGAATTATGTCTGTAATGTTAATGAGCAGGAACAACAGTAAAAAAAAATCCATCCATTATTCTTTATTTTCACACAACTAAATAATACATTATTTTCTGTAAGGAAATAACGAATATGGATTGGAAACAATGTCCTGAAACTTTTCAACATGGTAAAATATAAACTTTATATGATGTTGTTAAAAACAATGGTCACTGTAATAATTGTGGTCCCACCCGGAACTACAACCCTGTCATTGGATCATGAAATTTAAAATTTGGTAAAGAACACTTACTCTTTTAAATATCTATAATCAGAATACGTCAGTTTCGAGATACGTTCGAGTTATTTCCCTTTGAAGAACTGTCGTACATAGTAAGGCGCGAAACAAATTGTTTACATGTGGGAGTGTGACGAATATTCATCATTGCATAAGTTAATATATTCAGTATTTTTTTTCATACGCTGTTTCCTCACCTGAATTTAGCTGATACACAAACGAAGTAAGTAATAAGAATTCAGGGAATAATTAAATACACGAATTCTTCTTATATCACGTGATTTCGTTTTTCATAGGTATCATACCCAGGGGTATTACTTTCAATATGACATTATTTTTATGTTTCTACTTTAGTAAACCATTTCTTTTGATATTATTTTGTATTTTTTACATTTACACATCAAAAGAGAAGTTTTTTTTAAATATATTCCATCGTCTTCCTCATTATATCTAGGTTCATTATGTCCCACTTAGGCACTCAAAGTTCTATTAAATGTACCCCCTACACAGGAGAGCTCTTATATCGAAACTGACGTATTTAGTACCAATAGCATTACCACCGCTGTGGTTGTCTAGAGGTAGTGTTCGCCCTGTATGCGGACGGTCGGGGTTCGAATCCCGGCCGCGACAGACCTAGGTCGTTAAAACAGGTAATGACAGTTCCATCGCCAAACTCTCGGCATCAGGTGTCAATGTCATGTGTTCTCGGAGATGGCCTTAAACATGGATGTACTGTGTCACAGTGGGTGTGGCGCGCTAAAGAACCCTCACTGCTAAATGGCTGTATGCACCGACCAAAGTCCTAAATTTTGCAGCCCATCACCGGTCTTGGTGACGTCTCCATATGAATTAAAAATTATGGAGAGGGACGTTAAACAAGATACAGCAAATCAATAGCATTAAAGGCTATCTTAATCAAATATGTACACATAAACACTTTATACCCAGTTTGGCCCCACCCATCTTCCCAAATATAGGGTTTCTGATCCATGCCGCTGCGGACCCCACCCTGGATCATGAAATGCTCTACATGACTAAACATTTTTTTTCTTACAGATGTGATGTAGAGAAGAATAGTTTTGGAAATTTGTCAAGATTTGGCAGAAAATGCAAAAACAGTTGTAATGGTAGTTTTCGGTAAAAAGTGTTCAATTGTCATTACGCAACTAATTTACTGTTGTGTTCCAGTTTAATAGTATATGAAATATTTGTAGAATACAACTAAAATGAAACAAATCTATAGTTTGATACATACATGTATGTCAAATAATAATAGAAAGAAACAAACAAGAAATTGGACAAAAAAGAAAAATACACGTCACCAAATACACTAACTAACAAGTGCCACAGATATTCATGTCAAAACAAACTAATAATGCAGGCCTATGAAACACTTCATTTCATCCATTCATCACCTCACCGGATATCATTTAGATACACACATAAATATACATCTGTATGACTTGTACTACAGAACCCAGTGCATAATTATCTACATATAGCAGTCAAACCATGGAAGCAGAATTGTAACATATGTTAAACATATGATTAACATATGTTTTGAAAGATATGATAATCATATAAAAGGAGCACTTAGAGGTCAACGCATGTTTCAAACATATGATTAACACATGTTTACAATATGAATAACATATGTTTGTATTATCTTATAATAAACATATAATTTGTTCATATGATATTCACGTGTTTTTCTTATGAATTTCGTATTATCTCCATGCAAAATTGTAACATCGTGTTTATATTAAAAATATTTTTAACATGTAAAACGTATACGGTACCAATTTTGATGCACCAGATGCGCATTTCGACAAATAATAACTGTTCAGTGATGCTCAACCGAAATGTTTGAAATCCGAATTAACAATGAAGTTTTAGAACTATTCAAGGGGAAAACAGTGTGCCAAGAAAGTGGAGTCAAATTCGTCTAAGGATAAGAGCTATGCGTGAGGGAGATAATCCTTAATTTTGAAATGAATTTCTAAATTTTATAACAGCAATTAAATATACATCCGTATTTTCAAGCTAGTAACGAAGTACTTAGCTACTGGGCTGTAGAGACCCTCGGGAACTAACAGTCCACCAGCAGAGGCCTCGACCCAGGGGTCATAATGTAAAACTTATACGGTACCAATTTTGATGCACCAGATGCGCATTTCGACAAATAATGATTAATGTATGTTTGACACATGTTTATCATGTATCAAACATATGTTTAACATGTATTAAACATGTATTTAACATGCATTAAAAATATATTTAAGATATGTTAAACATATATTCATCATGTTGAGAAACACAATAATCGTGAAGTGACACACAGTATATATATGTTTTTGAACATTTCTTTAGCTTGTTTGTTGATAATATACAGTAGGGAAATGTTAGTATTACTCCGTGATCAATAAATATCTATTTTGTTTAGATGATTTCTATGATGTTGATATACATGCCATCAACGTTTACCATCTTTTGGTCGCACATGCAATTTAGAAGTACCTCTCCAGAAAAAAAGAAAACAATTCATATCGGAAGGAATAAGCATTTATTTATGTCGCTGAGTACATAGTTATTATTCGGTTTGCGCTGCAACTTTAATCCACGTCCAGTAGTAGTGGCTGCATGATTGCAATGCCCTCTGTATCAACTTTCTTGGTGTCTACTTATTTCTGAAAGAAAAAAACTAAGATACTTGTTTACATAAATTAATACCCCACTGTGTCCACTTATTGGGCTTCCCCCAATTAAATATAAAAACAAAATCTAGATACATTTACACCACATCATTCTATTTTCTATGGACTTTGCCCCGTCTTTAAAAAAATGTCATGTTTCTTACTTAATTTAAATTCTTTATGGTCCCAGGATTGGTTTAAAAAATGTTGTAGTGAAATGAAAAACATTATGAAATGTCAAGGTCAAACATTCTGAGAATCAAAAAAGAATGATGTGGTGTTAATGTATCTAGATTTTCTTTTTACAGTTAATTGGGGGAAACCCCATAAGTGGATGCAGTGGGACATTAATTTATGTAAACAATTTTTAAAAAAAATACCAACAGAAATAAATCAAAGTACTGAAAGTACTGAAAAGCGCTAAACTGACTTCATGAATTATGTCTGTAATGTAAAAGAGCAGGAACAACAGTAAAAAAAACTTCATACGTTATTCGTTATTTTCGCACAAATGAATAATACATTTTCTGTAAGGAAATAACAAATATGGATTGGATACAATGTCCTGAAACTTTTTAACATGGTAAAATATAAACTTTATATAATGTTGTTAAAAACAATGGTCACTATAATAATTTTGGTCCCACCCGGAACTAAAACCCCTGCATTGGATCATGAAATTTACAATATGGTAAAAAAAACCCACCTGCTCTTTTTAAATATCTATAATCAGAATACGTCAGTTTCGAGATACGTTCGAGTTATTTCCCTTTGAAGAACTCTCGTACATAATAAGGCGCGAAACAAATTGTTTACATGCGGGAGTGTGACGAATATTCATCACTGCATAAGTAAATATATTCATTATTTTTTTCATATGCTTTTTCATCACCTGAAATCAACTGATACGCAAACTAAGTAAGTAATAAGAATTCAGGGAATAATTAAATACATGAATTCTTCTTATATCACGTGATTTCGTTTTTCATAGGTATCATACCCAGGGGTATTACTTTCAATATGACATTATTTTTATGTTTCTACTTTAGTAAACCATTTCTTTTGATATTATTTTGTATTTTTTTCATTTACACATCTGAAGAGAAGGCATCTTTCATACATTTTATCGTCTTCCTCACTGACTGTAGGTTCATTCTGTCCCACTTAGGCACTCTAAGTTCTATTAAATGTACCTCCTGCACAGGAGGGCTCTTATCTCGAAACTAGCGTATTTAGTACTAATAGCATTATCACCGCTGCTGTGGTCTAGAGGTAGAGTGTTCGCCCTGTATGCAGACGGTCGGGGTTAGAATCCCGGCCGCGACAGACCTAGGTCGTTATAACAGGTAGTGCCAGTTCCATCGCCAAACTCTCGGCATCAGGTGTCAATGTCATGGGTCCTCGGCGATGGCCTTCAAAACGGATGTTCCGTGTCACAGTAGGTGTGGTGCGCTAAAGAACCCTCACTGCTCAATGGCCGTATGCGCCGAACAAAGGCCTAAATTTTGCAGCCCATCAACGGTCTTGGTAACGTCTCCATATGAATTGAAAATTATTGAGAGGGACGTTAAACAAGATACAGTAAACCAATAGCATTAAAGGCTATCTTAATCAAATATGTACACATAAACACTTTATACCCAGTTTGGTCCCACCCATCTTCCCAAATCTAGGGTTTCTAATCCGCGACGCCGCGGCCCCCAACCTGGATCATGAAATGATCTACATGACTAAGCAATTGTTTCTTACAAATGTGATGTAGAGAAGAATAGTTTTGGAAATTTGTCAAGTTTTGGCAGAAAATGCAAAAACAGTTGTAATGGTAGTTTTCGGTAAAAAGTGTTCAACTGTCATTACGCAACTAATTTACTGTTGTGTTCCAGTTTAATAATATATGCAATATTTGTAGAATACAACTAAAATGAAAGGAATCTATAGTTTGATACATACATGTATGTCAAATAATAATAGAAACAAACAAACAAGTGGACAAAAAAGAAAAATACACATAACCACATACACTAACGAAGAAATGCCACTGATATTCATGTCAAAACAAACTAGTAATGCAGGCCTATGAAACACTTCATTTCATCCATTCATCACCTCACCGGATAAAATTTAAATGCACACATAAATATACATCTGTATGACTTGTACTACAGAATCCAGTGTATAATTATCTGCATATGGCAATCAAACCATGGAAGCAGAATTATTTTTTGTAATCCATAATGAAGTTGATTTCAATTCAAAATCGGGTTGGAGAGAATGTGAATCCAAATAAGTAAGATAAATACATGTATAACTAAAAACAAAATTTAGGAAGTTATTTAAAAAAGAAGTTCATCATACATATGCAATATTAAGGATGTTCTCTCCTGGTTTGACTTTTTTCAGAAGTATCAAACTTTTTTGATAAACCATTTTAATTCATACATCTTTATCCGAAATACATTTAAAACATAAAAAAGAGTATGTTAGTGTGGACTTTAAAGAATTACAGCCCCTCAAAGTTGCCCCTTTGCTGAAACTTAATTTTTCATGAAAATCACCAATTTTCACAAGAAACACACTATAAAACAAACAATAAGGACAGAATAATCTTGGCTTTCTTTTATTTTATGAAAATTAAGCATAAATTATTATTTCAATAACTTTTACATAAAATACATCACCAATTCTACAAAAAATTAAGTATTAATTAACGTAATTGTATAAAATATCACACATATTTGAAGACCTATTTCATCAAAAAATTCAACCTAGGGAGAATATCTGTATCAAACTTTTTCTGAAATTACTAATGTAGATTTGAATCATATTTTTGCTTTATTTAAATGAAAAAAAAAATGTGCGGGGCAGTGTGCATTGGAACAAAGATTTGAACCATTTTGTGTTCGCACCCCCTTCTTACACTGGCATACATTCTAAACAATAACAATATACGATTTGTTTTAAAATGTGTGTTTTTCAATTCATATTTACAAATTCTATATATTTATTTCATTATATGATAAGTAATCAGAAAACATAAATAATATATGCATATATAAAATACTAATTCATTTACAACTACAGAATGTGTAAAAAATATGCCCCCGCATCAGCATTTTCTAATTTCCATGCACTGTGACCTTGATTTTTGACCTTCTGACCTCAAAATTGACAGGCATCTTCATTTCTTTGTATGTATCCTTATGTCCAAATTTGGTTTGAATAGAATGCAAAGTACTTGAGTTATTATCCAGAAACTAGTTTTAACAGTCAACTTCCATGTGGCCATGAGGAAGAAATCTGCACTTCCTGGTATGGTTTTTCATATGATGATAGCACGACTCATCCCTCTCACTGTGGTTACCAAATGGATGTAGCTAAAAAGCAAACATTGGAACTCAATTTCTATCAATACTGTAAATTCTTAACAATAGAACAGAATATACTATTAGGTTTACCACCAGACTGCTAATACACCAACTTCAACTAACTCCAATTTTTTGTCTAGCCAGGGATTATGTATTAATGCCTTGCTCAACAAATTGTCACTCTAAAAGAATTTCTTATGCAAAATGTTATATATGAATCTGTTAGTGTATAAATGACTGTTTATGAAATATACATATATGCTGAAATTCTAATCAGGATTTTTTTTTTAAATGTACATTTTCAATACCCTATAAACACATTTTTACATTATTAAAACGTTTTGACAATTACACTTTGAAGGAATTTAATTAAAATAAAATTTTGATAAAATAATTTAATTTTCCAGAACTGATTAAAAACAAATTATCAATCTAGTAGCACAAAAGAAACATATCTATACATGTATATGTAGTCAACAAAATTATCTTTTGTTTTAACTAATTTGTACAAGAATGACACGCCATAATTCTGTAGATTGGAGAAACCCCCCTTTTCCCTTGAACTCCTTTTAATGAATTAAATTCGCTGTATACTTTGACGATTTTTTAAAACAATGATCTAGATTACACTTTTTAATCAAAATGATGCTTCAATAATGATACATTGAACGTTAGGAGCGAAATTCGTTCATGACCGACTAGGCGGGATCGGGAATATCCCTTATCAATTAATACAAATCTACATAGTTTGTAGATTTTATTTTCATAAAAAATATTCTTGTATATTGAAAAACTTACGAATTCATTCAATACTATATCAGTAGCATTTGATTCGGGTACTACATCGCTAACATCCTTCCATTTCCCCCTCTCGTCTGACACTGTACAGTACTGTAGTGTGTCACCATGTGCGTGGTGGTGCCTGCGTGTCTGTAATTTTCTTTGTCTGCCACTCACTTGTGAGAATATTAGATGCAGACTGTTCTATAACTGCCGTTTTACTTCATGTATGTTTCTGGACTGCTTTCGAATAGACTAAATGCGACATCGTACAGTGTGCGTCTTCGAGCTCGGGTTTGTTTACAATCGTAACGTCATCATGAATGTCGTAAAATGAGAAAATAAGTAAAAAATGGTCATGTTTTAATTAATTTTTGCAAGTTTATTAACATTACTTACAAATAAAAACAGATATTAATGTTCTTCTTTGTGCATACGAAATAAAACACACGCATCCCCATAGTTACGACTTTAAAAAGTATGGAGACTCACTCGCAGTAAAAGTACCACGAGAGTACACCCTTAATAACTTTGAAACTGAATGCTGCGTTATATCAACAAGAGTGGAAAGAGCTCATTTCTAACATGAAAGTTAGTTCAAGAGGATATACTAAATCGACTATGATAAATTGGGCTAACATATATAGATGGATTTACATTTAGGCATTGTAGTGGTTGTTTTTATACATAAATTAAAAAAAAAACAACCAAGAGTTTGTACACAGGTACATTAAACACTGTACTCATCAACACGTGTGTATTGCACTTTTTGTGTAAAAGCTCATTCATATTGCAAAGTAACCTCATCTGTTTGTCTGAATGAGACATAATACACATTGCTATAGTTTGAATTTTATAAAACAGTTCTCTATATGAAAATGCAAATAACCTTAGCAAAAAAGCATAATATTCGCTACTTGCGAAGATGGTGTAGGAGTTATAATACGAAAAAACGTAACAGAAGTAACTCGCAATAAATATATAATATTTACAACATGTAAATGTATAAGCTCAATGAGAATCTCAAACTAGGAACTTAAACGTTGCAAAAGTAATTTTCAAACGGTAATGTTGAAACCACTTTTAGAAATAAAGAAGAGACATCTCCCCACAAAACTAAATGCATTTTTATATGAAAAGATCGTTCAACGAAAACAAATTGTGGGACAGGTAACAACGACGGTAAAACCATACCCCCTTCCCTTCCTTCACCCTTTGTACGTTCGGAAATACATGTAGCATGTACCTGTCATGCTCATTTGTTTTGTTTGAAGTACAAACAAATTGAAAACACGATTACTTTTCATTGTGTGTAGCGTGATGTGGACCGCAAACCGTTTTACATTCATGCTTGACACAATGGCAATGTTTATCTAACACTTGTTCTAACCATATGTATTTCAGTAAACAACCCTCGTAAAATCCCGGGCAGTGTTTTGAAGAACTTGAAACCGGGGCATTGTCTTCCATAAACGTATATCTATAATTTTGTACCTTTTGTCTTTTCTCTCCCCCAATATCATTGTTTTCAGTCTCATGTTTGAAACTAAATAACGACATCAAATTTGATTGTGTTGACGTTGATTCTGAAGAATACATTGGTCGTTTAGAAATAGTAAGGTAAGCCTAAGTTACACCGTTACATCCTCTAAATTCCTGCATGTCCTACATATATGATCGGGGGAGATGTAGTCAGTTACGCAATATAGTCCCTCTGAGACACCGATCTCTGTCCTTCGCTGTCAAAACATAATGGTGCACACGATCGACGTGGATCAAATAATTTTTTTACCGTGTTGCACACATTTTTGCTGTGTCGGACAAAATTTTTACTGAGTCGGAACAGCAGTCAAAACACAAATGGAAAACCCTCATGATTCGTGCAGAGCTTAATGACGAGGCTTCTAATTATAATCATGCAAAAGTATTGATTTCTTGACCTATAAGCGCTATGCGAAGGTAACAATGCAAAGGCATCCTAGCCAAAACGGTTTCATGTACAGATTCGTATTCATTTTTAGATTTTGAATTACTTAATAATCACTTTAATTATTACAGACGCAGATTCAAACGGGAATGACCTGCTTCTTGCCCCAATTTCCCCCAAAATGAGGACAAAAAATGTCACCATTTTATACATACTTTATCCACTGTCCAACGAACTGTATGTCCGGCGAAAAATGCCCCTTCAAATATGTATGATATCCCCGTACTAGATCAGTTGCAAAATTACAACTACTTTAAACACAACTTGTTTACTACAGCAATGCAGAGAGAGAGAGAGAGAGAGAGAGAGAGAGAGAGAGAGAGAGACCTGTACTTTTAAAAGCTTTGAACGCAAATGGAAAGAATATCAAGCATAAAAATATATAAATCATTCAAATTACCAAGGACACGAACAAGTAGATTATCAGGTCGACCTCCCCCTTCCTGGAGACAGACGAGAACGCTTTATAGCAATAAAAATCTACAAAATAGCTACCACAAAATATACTAACGTATATACAGTGTAAGGTACATGTTTATTGCTTTGTATTGCTAACTTACAATTTACAACAGCAAATGTAATCATTGTTTGTAGTTTTCTTTTATTCATATTGACAATTTACAATCGCAAATACAATCTATAGGCAATAGCAAATTAAATTTCTATGCAAATGCAGATTATATCTATAAACTATGGCAGATAAGTATACTCGTAGATAGTATAACTTATACGGAAATGAATGAACGTGCAGATAATGAACAATAATCAATCTTATAACTAGTAGAAGAATACAAAATAGATGGTTGGGCAAAAACAGATCCCTGAATGGGATCAAGTGTCTAGGAGGAGTAAGCATACAGTTGAAATACTAAAAAAAACATTAATCACTATACAATTCCACTACAATGTAAACAATAAGATGAATCACAATACAAATTCACAGCAATAGGAACACACAGTGATATTTAACACAAACTTAAAAAATGTAAGCACAACCAATGTCATCAAAATATTATGGAACCTTTTGATATGGTCAATGAACATAATTATACACTATATTCAGAAAGATTTGGTTCTGTTGATATTGTCAACGACCATAATTATACACTATATTCAGAAGGATTTGGTTCTGTTGATATGGTTAACGATCATAACTATACACTATATTCAGAAGGATTTGGTTCTGTTGAGTTGGTCAATGACCATAATTATACACTATACTCAGAAGTATTTGGTTCTGTTCATCTCAGGCACTGCTCATTTTCCTGGTTTTGATGTGATTCGCAGAAAAAAAATCAAGATTTAAACAACAAATCACAACTCTTCTGATATACATGTATGTTAATGCTCCTTTTGTTAGTATGCTCGACATAGATCTGATTAGTTATACATTGTACGGAATGATTTAGATATAGTTTCAATGGGAAACTCATTGGAAGACGAAAGTCACTGTTTACGCAAGGCATCCGCCACATTTTCCCAAAAGTTGTTCATCACCCGTACTTGATCAAACTCTGGCCATCTTATACTGAATATACACCACCAGATATATCGCAAGTCTTTCGGCATTCTTTCTATTGGAATGTTGTCCTTGATAATCACTATGATGGAACGTTTTCGACGGTTATGAAAGGCATGGGTCACTGCCATCTGGACGGCGTACGAATTCCAACCACTGTCTAGGAAATTTTCTGTAACGACAAACACTACTTTTCGACTGTCGTCAATACATTCCACCAGCTGTTCAGCTTTCCATACTCCAGGAATGAAGTCTTTCTCGGGAAAGCTAATTTGAAATCCTAAATTTGTCAGCTCTTCATACATTGTTGTGCTAACCAGCTGGTAGTCATCTTCAGAGTAGGATATGAAAGCATCAAACTGGAAGGTCTTACTCTCTTCTGAATACATTACACCTTTCCATCTGTTACGCAGGCGTAGAATGATGTAGTCGACATGTACACGATATCTCTTTATGATAATTGTTACTACCATACCAATTGTTACAAAAAACAACATACAGGAAGAAATCATTAACCACATTCCAGTTTGACATTTCTTTTCAAAAACAGCAAATTGTCTTCCTTGAAGTAGTCCTGAAAAATTCAATGATTTTTCGATGCACATTGTTTCATTCAAATCGCCAAAAAGTTCTTGATTATTCTTTATTAGTTGAAGAGAAGATATATCGCTACAGTCGCAGTCAAAAATGTTCCCTTTAATGAAAGTTTTCGCATATTTTAGACTCTGAAGTACATAAAAATCAGATGTTTTCAATGACTTAATTTTGTTGTTTTGAATGTTTAAATATTTTAAGTTTCGTAAATACGTCACTGTAGTGGGAATACGCGAAAGAAGATTGCCTTTAAGGTTAAGGGAATGTAACTTTGCTTGTTCCTTTAATAAAGTGGATGGAAGATGATGAATGAAATTGTTCTCTAGATCTAACAGTTGTAGATTCTTAAGACCATACAATAAAGTTTTCCAGCTTAAAGAAAATATTAAATCGGAATTTGTATTTGACGCTCGAAAGGTTTTTAATTTTGTTGACGTTTTTAAAATTGAAATATTGGTGCAGTTATTGTTGGAAATGTTTAGGATCTCTAGAAGAGGAAAGTCGACTTCCGCAATCCTACTACATGGGAGATTTGTTTCGGTCAGGTCCAGCTCTTTCAGAGATTTGCCTACAATTTTCAACTGAAATTCATAAGAATCAGATATATCGTGAAGGCAGTTGTTAGAAAACCGTAAAACTTTCAACATTTTTGATAAAGTGAATGTAATATTTGGATTCAAAATCGAACTGTCCAACAATGAGACGTTGATTCTTTTTCTAATACATTTATTATTATTAAAACTAGCATCAATATACTGAAGGTTGGGGTAATTTGTCAATAAGTCTATTACATAACGCGGTTCCAAATGCATAATACTATTGTTGGAAATGTCCAAATATTCAATACATCTTCCAAGATTTGTTTTAAAAAAATCGAAAGAAATCCCTGCAATTCGGTTGTTCCTAGCATGGAATTTCTGTACGCAGATGTTTGACAAATATTTACTATTATTCCGATTCAACAATAATTGATTCCGGAAAACAGATGGAACATTTGAACTTATGTATATTTCTACAATTGTTCTATTTTGCAAACACTTTAACGCTCTCAGCGCTGCATTCAAGTCACATCGACCTCCAAAATTCATTTCTATCCTCAACAGAACAGGAAAAGAGCATAGGATATCTTCACTGACGTTACATAGTACGTGATCCTTAAAATCCATTGTCAGATTGTAGATGGGAGATTCCGATAATCCACTGAACGTGTTGTTGTGTAAATAGAAAATGGATGGAGTTGGGTAGAATTTCAGTTTACTTAACTGCTTTAAACGTTTGAATTTGCTTCTGAATCTAAATCCTTCAAACACGTCGATGTGCAATTCTGTTAAAGACGATAGTCGTGATAGTTCGTTCTCCGGATAGCTATAATTAGAAACGTGTCTATAAAATTCATTGCCATGTATGTAGAGAATTTTCAGTTCACCCAGATACGAAAATGACCACCTTCTTGGAGTGTCTAGCTTCAAGTTGCAAAACGAAAGGTCAAGAACGCACAGCCTAGGAATACGTTTGAAAGAAAGTCTATCTATGCATTTTATGTCATTGTTCTTCAAATATAATGCTGAAACATTCCTTAATAAAGTTGTTTTGATACCTGCAAAAGTTTCTGATGATATCAAAGTAAAGTTATTGCTTGAAAGGTCAATAGATACTTTTTCACCCTTAAACATTGTATTGAAATCAAGAGGAAATTTGTCATAGTTGAGGTGACTGCAATCCCACAACCAACCCAGGTTTCCACACTCATCTCTCTGATGCGTAACTTTACAAATTTGTCCTCTACTCTTAGTCACAGCTGAAATTAAATTTTAAAAGTGATATTCAACAGACTGTAATTTATTAAATTCAAAGTTTAAAAATAATGTAAAGACTCACAGGAAATTTGAAACATCATAATGATATAGCAGATAATCCTCTTCATTTTCGTAATCCTGTGCATAATGACGTTCTTTCTCAAAATGAACTACTTCTGTTATTGTCAAAACGTCAGCAATTAGGTATCAGGTATTTCCTTTTCAATTTCAATTCAGGAACTATTTGGAAAAATGAAACTGGAAAAAAAATATCAAAGACGTCCATGAATAATAGCGAAAAATTATATCAGTATCAATGCAGCAAATACTAATCTTTACGGGAATCGGAAATTATTTTCATTTAACGCTTACTTGGAACAAATGGTGCCTATATTTTTTTTAGTAAATCATTCATTGAGAAACAAGAGATTTATAGGTACTTCAGTACCATCCAATCAAAACTGAAACACGTGGTTTATGACCATGTTAAATTATAACGCGTCTCCAGCTACAGCTACCATTATCAGACCAGTTCATTTTGCAACAAATCCGTTATAAAATTTTATTATCATCCAATAAAGATAAGTACTTGAATGCGCGTTATGTTGAATAAATATGTTGACGGTTACAAATCTTTATGAAAAAGATCATGGTAACTAACAGTGCCAAACAGCATAACACCTTTAAAAAGAACTACAAAGCTCTGAGTAAAGGAAACACGAACCCTTTATATATATATATATATATATATATATATATATATATATATATATATATATATATGCAAGGTGACGATAACGAACAGTGATCAATCTCATAACTCCTACAAGCAATACAAAATAGATAGTTGGGCAAACACGGACCCCTGGACACACCAGAGGTGGGATCAGGTGCCTAGGAGGGGTAAGCATCCCCTGTTAGATAGATATATATATATATATATATTGGAAATTCGAAATGACAAAAAACTTTTAAATATACATATTTATATATAGAGAAAAAACTCCAATCAAACTTATAAACGATGGGATCAAGAAAGCCAGATAACTCAATAGAGAAAATCTTATCAATGCATCCAAAATCAGTCCCACAACAAATTCACACATTTTACCGTTTGTTACAACATACAACCCAAGGAATTCTAATGTTACACCTATCGTTCGGCAACTCAACGACCTACTAAAAACAGATGAAAAAATGGGGGAAATTATGAAGAAATTACTTTTGTCAACAGCAAGAGACAACCGAAAAATCTTAAGAGACTGTTATATAAATCTAATTTTTTTTCACCATTACCAAATGTGACGATCGGCAATGCATACTTAAGGGAATGAAATTCGTTCAAATTTAACAAGTAATTTACGGTACATTCAGATATGACGTGCTCCACCAAAAATTTAATATATGTTATAACATGTGCTGGCTGTGGAAAACATTATATCGGTAAAACTGGAACTACTCTGCGAGCTCATATACGAGTTCATAAACAACACATTTCAGCAACCGAATACAGAAAAATTAAAGTTAGTGAACATATAGATGTGTGTGGCCACGGACAATTCGGTGTATTTCCGTTTTATAAACTGTATGCAGAAAATACTATTTCCCGACGAGAAAAAGAAAGGCGCTTTATTAAGACTTTAAAACCGGTTCTCAATAGCTTACTGTGAAATATGTTTACTTTTATTATCTATGACGTCATAATTTGCTAAAAGTAAAAACCTTTTCCCTTCATTTGTTTATGACGTCGTTATGTTCGTGAAATTTTAATTACGCCTTTATGACATCAGGCCATTTTAAAACTCTCTGTGTGTGTGTGTATGTGTGTGTGGGGGTGTATGTGTGTGTGTGTGTGTGTGTGTGTGTGTGTGTGTGTGTGTGTGTGTGTGTGTGTGTGTGTGTGTGTGCGTGCGTGCGTGCGTGCGTGCGTGCGTGCGTGCGTGCGTCTGTGTCTGTGTATGTGTTTATTTTTAACGTTTAGCTATGTGTGACGTAAAGCCACTATGTTACTAAATGTAGAGCTTAAAGATTTGAAATGAAAGCACTAAAGCTTTGCTAAACGTCTTTGTGTAACTTTTTTTATCTTTAAAGCTATACTATTACAGATCATTACGAAAATTAATTACTCTCTCTCATAATTTCTCTCTCATTATATATAGGGTGTGTATGTGTGTATTTATGTATGTATGGGTGTGCGTGGATGCGTGTATGCGTGTGCGTGTGCGTGCACTTATGTGTGTGTGTGTGTGTAAGGTGAAGATAACGAACAGAGATCAATTTCATAACTCTCACAACGGATATAATATAACGAGTTGAGCAAATACGAATCCCTGGACATACCAGAGGGATTAGATCCCAAAAGGTTCCGTTATCATCTAAAACCGTTCTTTCCCTTAAAGTGTTTGCTCTCATATGGTCATTCAGATATCGCGCGTCAGTCAGTCACAGTAGGTCGACTCGGCGCTAGATCAAAGTGGACAAAGAATTCATGCACTAATAGCTGCTTTTGAATCGATACAATATACTATAGTTGCACAAGACTAGAAGTTACAGAATTCAAATCTGTAAAAGTTTACAGACTATTTACCAATTCACCTCGACACTGAAGAACAGATTTTTATTTCAGGTTAAAAGGGAAATCGATTTTCAACAAAGGTTATGAAATGAAATAAGCTTACTGGAGAAGTAAATAAGTGAAATAGATTTTCCATTTTGAAACCAAAATAAATCAATGAATAACGATGTCACTGTTGATGAAAAGACCGTGCATTTTTTTAATTTGTAGATGAAAGATTTTGAAAGAAACACAATGTAAGATTATAAGATCTGTGTTGAGTACGTGTAGTATACTTCTTAAAGTGATATGAATTTGACATGTTTTGCTGAAAGTGTTGAAAAATCAAAATGAGTTTGATTACTTTTTAGTTAGTATTACAAGAAAGAAGGTATAAAGTGATGGAAACACTATCAGTCTACAGGAGAGTGGACATGGAGTCCACACTATGCAAGGTGAAGATAACGAACAGTGATCAATCTCATAACTCCTATAAGCAATACAAATAGATAGTTGGGCAAACACGGACCCCTGGACACATCAGAGGTGGGATCAGGTGCCTAGGAGGAGTAAGCATCCCCTGTTCCCAGTCTCAGGTGACATCGATTTCCTTGATGTTGTTCTTTGAAATTTGATAGGTGTCTCAAAAGCCTCTTAATGTGTAGAGAATGGGTACAATTACGTGTACCATCAATCAATATGATGATAACAATGATGATTGAAACAATTTCCTCTTTCCTCAACCTCCAAAGAAGTCATTCCATTAATAAAAATAATTATTATCAACGATTTTAAAATTAGAATTCTTATTCATTATTCATTGTTAAATTCCATGTGGATGTACCGATTTACTTAAAATGGTCTAAATGCAATATGCATATGATGAAAATAAACAGTTCAATATGCTATATACACTGTAATGTACATTTGTATAGTTATGAGCCATCGGTATGAAGTTTATAATAAATGCATGTAATACATGGTCAACATGAATTTCCTAGTAAGAATTATCTTTCTCTATATTTTTTTATTCAAATCCGATAATGTTATTGAAATCAGACCCGAAATTACCTAATGCGCTTTTTACTTTTAAAAAAAAATTATTTTCTACTCATTACATTAGAACATGTAAATATCCCAAAGAGAATATTCAGTCACGTATAAATACTCGTATATGCACTAATTTACTTTTATTCCATTCCTTCCGTTTTAAAACATTGATGATTTTACAGAGTGTTATTAGATTAAACATTTATTTAGATAAGGATGGTCTCTCATTCCAGTAATGTCTATGCATGAATAAAGAGTACAGAAAGTATCCAAAATGCAGAATATGAACTGGAGACCAAACTTTCGTATTCACCTTGGCCACATCGTTCCGCTCTCACTGAAAACCGTTCCATTCAAACAATTCAGTGTTCAGTTCCCAAACAAAACTGTTCGATCCTAAACCGTTCAGGATCCGATCACCATTCAACTAGGGTAGTAGTACGCTTCTCTCTCCCTCCCTCCCTCTCTCTCTCTCTCTCTCTCTCTCTCTCTCTCTTCTCTCTCTCTCTCTCTCTCTCTCTCTCTCTCTCTCCAGTACTCTTCGATGGCTTGAACTTCGATCACTAGAAGAAATATCATGGTGCTGATTTTTCTCTATATCATAACTAAGCAAATTTACTATCTATTCCTTGAACGTTCGATTTCTCCCAGTTTTTTTTTACTTTCTTGAAGTGAAATTGGGTCCCGTAAAACTTATATCATTGTTTTTCACTCTCCAGCTCTTGAAGTGGTTGTAGCGTACATACCCTTTTACCAAAGCGTTTAATTATTGGACCTTACGTTGATTTCGTTGGGTGCCGAAGGTCGCGGGAATTAGGTGTTTACATAGGTGATACATCACCCTATATTCGTTACGGAGGTGGACACTTGAGTATATAATTGGTTAATTGGTCACTTTTGACCCTATATTGAGGTATTGCGATAATTAAAATCTGTTTGTTAACCGACTATGAATACCTTATATAATTTCTTTTAACATGACAACGAGTGTAAGTTTACTCTAAAACAAGGTTTTGATTATTCATTAGAATTTTGATTTTGTGTAACGCGACAAAAAATTGTGGTCTCTGTTGTTAGTGACAGTAATTTAAGCTTTGTCGGAAATTAGTTTTGCACGCCAGGCTATCCTAGTATGAGGAAAGAACAGATAAATATATAAACTTTTAAAACATTTTTACTAATGCGAAATACGGTTCTTTATTTTGAAATCCAACATATTACTTGAGAAATATGAAAGAAAATGTGTGAAAATGTTGGTAAACATTTCCGGTTACTGTAAAATCTTAGTCATATGGTCAAACGTTCAATTTCTGAATAGGGTCGGAAAGTCTCGTCATGTGACTCGGGAGAAATAACTTGAGATCAAACTTCCAGGCAGTTCTCAGGATGGCATTATCAATAATGTACTAGACTCGCTACGTTCAAAACAACATAGAGCCTACTACAAAAAGCGAGGGACCGGTGGATAACAACTGGGTTTAGAAAATGTGTTCTAGATAGAGCTCTGAGTTATTACAGCGGTTGTTCAAGCGTCAATACGAGACATTTTCCAACAAAGTACAGGTACATAATGTATGTTAACATTATAGAGTCGTCTGCATTATATGCACTGCACAGTCGTTTGCATTATATACACTAAGGGTGAAACGATACAGTACCTTTTCGATTCGATTCGATTTACGATACAGTACCTTTTCGATTCGATTCGATTTTCGATACTTTAGTCTCGATTCGATGATTTTCGGTTTGATACAATAGCATGTACCACATTCTTTATAATGCTAAGATTTTTTTGTTTCATTGTATTTATTGCTCTCTGCAAATAAATTCTGCATACTAAAAAAGCGGTTAAAGGGCCTGATTCACGATATTCCAAAATCTACTGTCTATAGGGTCGGAAAGTCTCGTCATGTGACTCGCGAGAAATAACGTGAAATCGTACTTCCGGGCAGTTGTCAGGATGGCATTATCAATAATGTACTAGACTCGCTACGTTCAAAACCACATAGAGCTTACTACAAAAAGCGATAGAGCGGTGGATAACAACTGGGTTGAGAATATGTGTTCTAGATAGAGCTCTGAGTTATTACAAAGGTTGTCCAAGCGTCAATACGAGACATTTTCCAACAAAGTACAGCTATGTTTACATTATAGAGTCGTCTGCATCATATGCACTGTACAGTCGTTTGCATCATATACACCCATACATCTATATCTCCGAGTTTCGTTCAAGATATCGAAAGTCCTCGATCAAATCTCAGCAATATATTTGCGCAGTTCTGATTAGACTGATTCTTGATTGGTGTTGTGGTAACAACCCCCCCCCCCCCCCTCTTAATAATCTGCATCGAGTGAAAACGCAAGAGCACTAGAAAAGAATAAAACTTTTTCCTGTTGTGTATAACATGGATATATAGCCCTATTTTATTCTATGATTTTGAACGTTTTACAGTTTCATTTAGAAATTTATTCAAATTATTTCATAAAAATATTTCTATAAAATAAAGACAGAACTTTTTACTGACACCAATCATATCAGTGACATATGGAAATCCCACGAGTCAGTTTTGTTTCCACTATGTAGATGCAGTAATTTATAATATTATAGTATATACATTTGGTATGTAAAACTGCATATATGAACAGATCCAGAAATTCGTGAGTGTATGTGTGGAGGGGGGGGGGGGGCTTTAAATCCGCGACTGGCATCTAAGATTTTTTTTTTATTTATCTGAATTTCAGCTGAATTATCACTAATCCAGATAGTCAACAAACATTTTAGTGTGCAATTCTATATATACTAGTATTGCAGACCCAGGGATTCAAATAAGGGGGGGGGGGGATTTCATGAGGTGGAGATCTATCTCCCCTTAAACCTGCCACTGACATATTTCATGGATGGTAGATATAAATACATGTATATCTTATGAATTTTGATTTATCTGAATTTCAGCTGAATTGATAGAACGTGATATGTCTATTATGAAATATTGACTAGTCCAGGTAGTCAATTTGCATTTTAGTGTGCATAATCTACATGTTTTGTGTGACAATGACTACAATGTTAATGTGTTAATCTTTCAGATATAAAAGGGCAAACAACACAGCTGGATAAAGCATCTTAAGTCTGGACTTCGTAAAGCTATGACAATGAGAGAAATGTATCCACCCAGGCAATCAGAATATAGGTAACTCACAAGAGCTCTTTATGCTCGTCAAGCTATCAATATTAAATGATATTCATTCTGTAATGAATACTTGTATACATGTAAATTCAGGTGATCCCAAAATATAAAGGTTCACCAAAAATGAATGCATCTCCAGACAATATAGAAATTTTAAAAATGTCCTTTCTCTGCAACAGCAAAGGATGCCTGTACAAACATATAGGGATTTTTACTAGATAAATGCAGATGTCAATTATAAAGTTTTTCTTTACAAATTCGATCAGACAGCAGTATAAGTAAATAAATTTTATTATGCTATAAAACAAATGTTGAATGTCCAAATAAGAATTATCTAGTATTGGTATTTTTATGAAAGAATATATAGACATAGTGGATGCCAGTCTTTTTTAATATATCTTGTTTTGGTAAAATTTTCAGAGTGCAGCTCAAAGAGAGCCATAGTTATTGGCATCAAGTTTTCCATCAGCTTTACCTCACAGGCACCACTTGTGATTTCATAGTTTGAACACCAATGAACATGGAAGTGATTCTCATCCTTTGAGATGAATTATGGGAATTATACTTGGCATACATGATTGAGTCTTTGTGCCCTCTCCGCAATAACCAACTAGACAGACTTGTGAAAATTCAAATGTCTTCCATTAGTTTTATTTTGTTTTTGCTACAATTGATCAGTGTAAAGATGTGCATGAATCACCATTGTAACAATTTCTTTGACTAGCAACCTTAAATAAATGTTCACTTTATCATTTACTTGTATGCATTTAATACAACTTGACAATGCAGAATAATGTGAGTAAGAAGTTGTACATTTATAGTATCTCAGTCCAAAGGTAAGATTTGATAAATTGTGGAATTCATATCAGCTATTTCCTTCAGTAGAGGATTTGCAAATGTACAAGAGTCACACAGAGTTGAAAATCTTAGTGGACATATATATATATATATATATGTGTGTGTCTGAATTGTGAAGGTATATGATTTAGAATATGGATGTTTTTAATTATTCAAGTGTACACTCCACATGAATTTGACTCTTCCTGGTCTTGTAACAGCTGTGCTTCATCCTTACTGAAATGAGATTTTGATGAAAGAAAAGGTGATATGTTTAATGTCACTCCTGATTAAAGTTTATCAAATATATCAAATCCTTTATTAGCAAGAATCATATATCATATGGCTTCAACATCTCCAATACACCTCAGTGATCAACAATGTCACCATCAGAGGTGGATTCTGGATAGAATTCAGAACAATTATGCTACACAAGTGATAGCCTTTGCTGTGTGACAAATTTTGCACAATGTAGTTGCTGTCAGATAATGACTAGTTATTCAATTTTAAAGTTAAATTCAGTGTTATGTTTGTTGTATCCATTGCGATTTTTTCAGAGGTAAATTCGGCATTGAGCCCTCTGGCCTGCTAAATGTAGATCCCTTAGATTTAGGTGCAACTTCATAAGAGTCATAAGAAATTGATCACTGGTATGAACCCAAGTACTGCCCATCCTAGAAGTTTTTAAAATGGGCCCCATTCTCTTCATAACAGCCGCCAACACATTGATACTTCTGAAGGAAATGATGTATATAACAGCATCTGTAACAAGCATAGACATCAAGTGAATATCATTAAAAGTATTGCAGGGGTGGATCAAGAAGATTTGCAGGGGGGGGGGGGGGCAAGTGTAATTTATACTATCCCCCTAAAAGATGTATGTGTGTAAATTAAAATTATCAAAATTGCAACCCAAATCCCCCATATTTGTTACATATGAACTACCAAATGGGGGATGGCACCACCACCAACCCCACCCCCTCTTGTCCCAACACTGCATCATTAAACAGTAAATAAACATCTTGTATCAAACTTTTCATTTTCAAGAAGAATTCAAATGCCACAATCTAAATTGAATTAATTTAAGATCTGAATGTATGGGTGAATGTTTACTATTTCTTTGTTGTCACAAGAGGCATAGTGTTTTACAAACACATATACAGAAATGAAGTACATGTGTATCAAAAACTTTTTCTGGGTCCTGCATTATGTTTCTTAATGTAAATATTGTAAAAACATGTTATTTCAGTGATCCCAATCGCCTGAAATTTTTTTGTTTCCAAATTGGTAGCATTTTTCGTGAGGGTCGCAATAAAAACATAGCAATATCATTATTAATTAAAACATAATGAAAATGAGAAACTGATTGCCTTATAAATGTGTCCTCCCCCCCCCCCCCCTATCAGCATCCCATAAAAATGTGTTATTACAAGTTTATATGATCAACTATTAATCAGGGAGATTGACAAAACATGGTACAAATAGATACCTGCATATATTTCCCGACCCCCCCCCCCCCCCGAACCCTTTTGCATTCAGTTTGTCTCCTTTATCAAAAGTAACATACTGCATAATTGTGTCGTGTAATGTTAGTTCTAACTCATAAAAAACTAAACCCTTTAACTTGACAGCTGTTTATTATCGAAAATATTCAGTAAAATATGTTTTAGATCAATCACCCGGTCGTGGGTAGAGCTCACTGCTTCTGAGTTCTCAATCGGTGATTTAACTATAAAAATATAAGTATTATGACTTGTTTACCTGCAACTATAAATCCACTTCTTCTTCTTTTTGCATAAGTAGGGAATCTATATAGGCTGTAGGTTCATTTTAACACTTGTCATCTGAGCATAACCAACGCAAAACAAAGTGACATTTTTCGACTGCTGCCCGGAAGTAGTAAATCGAAAGTGAAAGTAAACGAGACTTTCCGACCCTATTGTGTTTGAAGTATTTCACATGAAAATTAAGGTTAGATATTATCACAGAAGCTCATTTTAGAGAATTTATTATTTGTTTTGTAAACAAAGATTGCGGTATGCTATTGTTTACAAAATTTTCAAAAGAAATGGATATCGATCTCAAATTATTATACCTTTCACATTTCAAGCATTTTTGGGATAAAATGTGTCAGGTAAAATTTAAAATTTGTGACTATGCAAAATTAAGATGCATTATATTGCAAAATCAATATTTCACTTGTTTGTTTACATAAAAAGACTCGAATTTATGTTTACATAACACAGATTTAAGGCTAAAATATTGCTTTTATTCTTGCATTCAGAAGGTCACAATTTTGGCTGTCAACATTAAATGAGTTATATTTTTAATGTTTAACATAAAATATATGAAAAATGTTTTTATCAAAAATCGTGAACCAGTCCCTTTAATATAAAGCAACACTCTTATCACTTGTCCTAAAGCCAAACTATCACTATACCCATGATTTATACATTGGGGTGCATTTTTCAATTCGACTATGTCCATTTTGGTGCAGCAAAGTTTACTCGTACGTTGAATGGGTAATTTTCAATAATCTGCATCGAGTGAAAACGCCAGAGCACTAGAAAAGAATAAAACTTTTTCCTGTTCTGTGTAACATGGATATATAGCCCTATTTTATTCTTTATTTCGAGCTCACGGGGATATATCAAATCGACATATGAATGAAAGCTATCATTGTTAATAGACAAAACGTCATCGATATATCTAAAAGTCGAATTGAAGGTCACAGCGAGAGATTTTTTCTTCTGACATATGAAAGTCCCACGATTCAGTTTTGTTTCCACTATGTAGCTGCAGTAATTTATAATATTATAGTATATACGTTTGGTATGTAAAACTGCAAACAGGAACAGATCCAGAAATTGGGGGGAGGGGCTTTAAATCCGCGACTGGCATCTAATTTTTTTTCTCGATTTATCTTAATTTCAAATGAATTACCACTAATCGAGATAGTCAACAAACATTTTAGTGTGCAATTCTATATATACTAGTATTGCAGACCCAGGAATTCAAATTAGGGGGGGGGGGTCATGAGGTGGAGATCTGTCTCCCCGTAAATCCGCTACTGGATGTAGATATCAATACATGTATATCTTATGAATTTTGGTTTATCTGAATTTCAGCTGAATTAATAGAACATGTTATATGTCTATTATGAAATATCGACTAGTCCAGATAGTCAATTTGCATTTTAGCGTGCACAATCTACATGTTTTGTGTGACAGAGACTGCAATGTTAATTTGTTAATCTTTTAGATATAAAAGGGCAAACAACACAGCTGGAAAAAGCATCTTAAGTCTGCACCTCGTAAAGCTATGACAATGAGAGAAATGTATCCACCCAGGCAATCAGAATATAGGTAACTCACCAGAGCTCTTTATGCAATATCTGCTCATCAAGCTATCAATATTAAAGGATATTCATTCTGTAATGAATACTTGTATACATGTAAATTCAGGAGATCCCAAAATATAAAGGTTCACTAAAAATGAATGCATCTCCAGACAAAATAGAAATTTTAAAAATGTCCTTTCTCTGCAACAGAAAAGGATGCCTGTGCAAACATATAGGATTTTTTTCAAGATAAATGCAGATATTATTCTATGGTCGTTATAACGATCTAGTTCGTCAATACAACCTCGCATTCGGTCAAATGATGTCTGACGTGTTTCGTACCGATTGTTAAGCCCTTCTTGGCACACTGATTTTGCCTGCGGATAACTCCGTTTACCTGATCAGGATATCGGGTTCACGGCGGGTGTGACCGGTCAACAGGGGATGCTTACTCTTCCTAGGCACCTGATCCCACCTCTGGTGTGTCCAGGGGTCCGTGTTTGCCCAACTATCTATTTTGTATTGCTTGTAGGAGTTATGAGATTGATCACTGTTCGTTATCTTCACCTTGCATTATTATATAGTTTTTCTTTACAAATTATATTAGACAGAGGTATAAGTAAATGCATTTTATTATGCTATACGAAAATGTTGAATGTCCAAATAAGAATTATCTAGCATTGGTATTTTTATAAAAGAATATATAAACAAAGTGGATGTCAGTATTGTTTAATATTTTTTTTTTTTGGTAAAAATTTCAGAGTGCAACCCGGAAGATGCTCTGCAGCTCAAAGAGAGCCATGGTTATTGGCATCAAGTTTTCTATCAGCTTTACCTCACAGGCACCACTTGCGGTTTCATTGTTTGAATACCAATGAACATGGAAGTGATTCTCATCCTTCGAGATGAATTATGGGAATTATACTTCGCATACATGATTGAGCCTTTGTGCCCTCTCTGCAATAACCAACTAGACAGACTTGTGAAAATTCAAAAGTCTTCCATTATTTTCATTTTGTTTTTGCTACAAATGATCAGTGTGAAGATGTGCACGAATCACCATTGTAACAATTTCTTTGACTTGCAACCTTAAATAAATGTTCACTTTATCATTTACTTGAATGCATTTAATACAACTTGACAATGCAGAACAATATGAGTAAGAAGTTGTACATTTATAGTATCTAAGTCCAAAGGAAAGATTTAATAAATTGTAGAATTCATATCAGCTATTTCCTTCAGTAGAGAATTTGCAAATGTACAAGAGTCACACAGAGTTGAAAATCTTAGTGAACAGTCTGTATTGTGAATGTATATGATTTAGAATATGGATGTTTTTAATTATTCAATTGCACACTCTACATGAATTTGACTCTTCTTGGTCTTGTAACAGCTGTGCTTTATCCTTACTGAAATGAGAATTTGATGAACGAAACGGTGATATCAAATCCTTTATTAGCAAGAATCATATATCATCGGGCTTCAACATCTCCAATACACCTCAGTGATCAACAATGTCACCATCAGAGGTGGATTCAGGATAGAATTCAGAACAATTGTGCTACACAAGTGGTAGCCTTTGCTGTGTGAAAAAAATTTGTACAATGTAGTTGCTGTCAGATAATGACTAGTTATTCGTTTTCAACGTTAAATCCAGTGTTATGTTCCTTGTATCCATTGCGATTCTTTCAGAGGTAAAATCGGCATTGCGCCCTTTGGCCTGCTAAATGTAGATCCCTTAGATTTTAGTGCAACTTCATAAGAGTCATGAGAAATTGATCACTGGTATGCACCCTTGTACCGCCCATCCTAGAAGTTGTTAAAATGGGCCCATTCTCTTCATAACAGCCACCAACACATTGCTACTTCTGAAGGGAATGATGTATATAAGAGCATCTGCAACAAGCATAGACATCAAGTGAATATCATTAAAAGTATTGCAGGGGTGGATCAAGAAAATCTGCAAAGAAGGGGGGTGGAGGTGTACAAAATTGCAACTCAAATCCCCATATTTGTTATATATGAACTACCAAATGGGGAATGACACCATAATGAAAATAAGAAACTGCATTGCATTGTAAATGTGTTTTCCCCCCTAGCTACCAGCATCCCATAAAATGTGTTATTACAAGTTTATATGATCAACTATTAATCAGGGAGATTGACAAAACATGGTACAAATAGACACCTGCATATATTTATTTTACCCAGCTAATTGTTTTATCCCTCCCCCCTTTTGAATTAATTTTATCTCCTTTATCAAAAGTAACATACTGCATAATTGTGTCATGTAATGATAGTTCTAACTCATAAAAACTAAACCCTTCAACTTGACAGCTTTTTATTATCGAAAATATTCAGTAAAATATGTTTTAGATCAATCACTCGGTCGTGGGTAAAGCTCACTGCTTCCGAGTTCTCAATCGGCGATTTAACTAAAAAAAATACAAGTATTATGACTTGTTTACCCGCATCTATAAACCCACTACATTCTCTTTTTGCATAAGTAGAGAATCTATATAGGTCCGTGTTTGCCCAACTATCTATTTTGTATTGCTTGTAGGAGTTATGAGATTGATCACTGTTCGTTATCTTCACCTCACATGTATGTTAATGCTCCTTTTGTTAGTATACTCGACATACACCTGATTAGTTATACATCGTACGGAATGATTTTGATATAGTTTCAATGGGAAACTCATTGGAAGACGAAAGTCACTGTTAACGCAAGGCATCCGCGACATGTTCCCAAAAGATGTTCATCACCCGTACCTGATCAACCTCTGGCCATCTTATACTGAATATACACCACCAGATATATCGCAAGTCTTTCTGCATTCTTTCTATTGGAATATTGTCCTTGATAATCACTATGATGGATCGCTTTCGGTTGTTATGAAAGGCATGGGTCACCGCCATCTGCACGACGTACGAATTCCAACCACTGTCTAGGAAATTTTCAGTGATGACAAACACTACTTTTCGATTGTGGTCAATACATTGCACCAGTTGTTCAGCTTTCCATACTCCAGGAATGAAGTCTTTCTCGGGAAAGCTAATTTGAAATCCAACATTTGTCAGCTCTTGATAGATAGTTGTGCTCACCAACTGGTAGACATCTTCATAGTAGGATATGAAAGCATCAAACTGCAAGGTCTTGCTCTCTTCCGAATACATTACACCTTTCCATCTGTTACGCAGATGTAGAATGATGTAGTCGACATGCACACGATATCTCTTTATGATAATTGCTGCCACCATTCCAATTGTTACAAAAAACAACATACAGGAAGAAATCATTAACCACATTCCAGTTTGACATTTCTTTTCGAAAACAGCAAATTGTCTTATTGTCTTCCTTGAAATAGTCCTGAAAAATTCGATGATTTTTCGATGCACATTGTTTCATTTAAATAACCAAAAAGTTCTTGATTATTCTTCATTAATCGAAGAGAAGAAATAGTATTACAATCGCAGTCAAAAATGTTCCATTTAATTAAAGTTTTCGCATGTTTCAGACTCTGAAGTACATGAAAATCAGATGTTTTCAATGACTTAATTTTGTTGCTTTGAATGTAGAAATGTGTAAGGTTTGGTAAATGTGGTGGGGATCCAAGAAAGATAATTGTCATTTAGGATAAGAAAATTTAATTTTGTTTGTTCTTTACATGAAGTGGGAGGAAGATGATGAATATAATTGTTTTGTAGGTCTAACAGTTGTATTTTGTGAAGATCACGCAATAAAGGTGCCCAGCTTGCACCATCGTAATTTGTATTTGACGCCCGAAGGGTTTTTAAATTCGGTAACGTTTTAAAAATCGAAATATTGGTGCAGTTATTGTTGGAAATGTTCAGGATCTCTAGAAGAGGAAAGTCGACTTCCGCAATCCTACTACACGGGAGGTTTGTATTGGACAAGTCCAACTCTTTCAACGTTGTGCCTACAATTTTCAACTGAAATTGATAAGAATCGGGCACATAGTGAAAGTAATTGTTAGAGAACTGTAAAACCCTCAACACGTTTGATAAAACTAACGTAATATTTGTATTCCAAACTAAACGGTCCGACAATGAGACGTTGATCGTTTTTCTGATGTTCCTAATATTATTAAAACTAGCATCAATATATTGAAGATTGGGGTAATTTTTCAATAAGTCTATTACAATACGAGGTTCCAAATGCATAATGATATTTAAGGAAATGTCCAAATATTATTTGGTTTTCACTAAGATCAACTTTCTGTACACAGATGTTTAAAAGATGCTTACAATTACTCTTGTTCAAAATCAACGATTGCCTAATAAAGGATGGGATATTTCTCGTGGATATTTCTACAATTATATTTTGGAAACATTTTAACGCTCTTACTGCTGCATTCAAGTCACATCGACCTCCAAAATTAATTCCTATCCTCAACAGAACAGGAAAAGAGCACAGGATATCTTCACTGACGTCACATCGTACGTGATCCTTAAAGTCCATTGTCAGATTGTACATGGGAGATTCCGATAATCCATTAAACGTGTTGTTGCGTAAGTAGAAAATGGATGAAGTTGGGTAAAATTTCAGTTTACTTAAATGCTTTAAACGTTTGAATTTGCTTCTGAATCTAAATCCTTCAAACACGTCGATGTGCAATTCTGTTAAAGACGATAGTCGTGATAGTTCGTTCTCCGGATAAGTATAATTAGAAATGTGTCTATAAAATTCATTGCCATGTATGTAGAGAATTTTCAATTCATTCAGATACGAAAATGACCACTTTCTTGGGGTGTGTACCTTCAAGTTGCAAAACGAAAGGTCAAGAACGCACCACCTAGGAAGACGCCTGAAAGAAAATCTATCTATACATTTTATGTCATTGTTCTTCAAATATAATGCTGAAACATTTCTTAATCAAGTTGTTTTGATGCCTGCAAAAGTTTCTGATGATATCAACGTAAAGTTATTGTTTGAAAGGTCAATAGATACTGTTTCGCCCTTAAACATTGTATTGAAATCAAGAGGAAATTTGTCATAGTTGAGGTGACTGCAATCCCACAACCATCCCAGGTTTCCACACTCATCTCTCTGATGTGTAACTTTACAAATTTTTCCTCTTGAAGTACTCACAGCTGAAATCAAATCATGAAACAATATATGACATTCTGATGCTATACACAGGTACTCGAAACATTTTATTCAAAAGATGCCGTGCTTTCCAATAAACAATATTTTCACGGTCTGCTGGAATTGCCATCGGTACGAATTTTGATTTTTCTTTTGCTGACCCTTTTATGCTCGTACAAATAGGAATTAGTTTAAGAGTTTCTACATGAGAAGAAAATAATCACGTCGACATAAAGATATATCGATAACATTTTATCTGCTAGCAGCAATAATTTCAAATCGTATGTCGATTCAATGTATCTCTTAAACTTGAAATAAAGGACACTACGAAGTCTTCAACATCTGCTTCATACATGTAGTTGCAAATTCTATTGAACATAGACTAACAATTCATATGACAAGTGGGGTGACTTCAGCCAATCCAGCGTCATCTTCTCACATTTATGTAACAATATACCATAATTACATGTAGTGCTTTATTTCTCTCAACTGATCGGGTACAAAAGTGCTTTTCCTACGTATATTAAGATATCAAATCGAGGAAGGCTACTGACAAATGAGTTGATATTACTAGGGTTTCAATAGTCTCATTTAAAACCAGCATTTCGTATGTTCTATGGTCATTAAAACGATCAAATTTACCAGAACAACCTGTCATTGGGCTACATGATGTGTATCGTAGTTCGTGCCACCTCTTTAGCCGTTCTTTACACGCTGATTTTGACTAAGATTTACTTCCGATACCTGATCACACATATGATATGGGTCCTTGTTTACCCTACTCTTGGTTGTGAATTCTTTATAGGAATTATGAGATTGAACGCCATTAATCATATTCACATTTTCATTTTAAAGACTGCAATCTACTGGATTAAATTCCAAAACGAACGTAAATACTCACAAGACATTAGAAGCATCGAAAAGAAATAGCAGAGATCCCACACCATTTTCGTAATCCTATGTGTACATTATGAACGTCCTATCTCCAAATGAAATTAATCTGATAAGATCAACACTTAAGGTATGCTAATTTCCCTTTTAATTTCAATCAAATGAGGATATATTTTGAAAAATGACGTTGATGAACATCATAACAATTGTATGTCAATACCAAATGAATGCTCCAAAGTTTACTAATTTAACGGCAACCGGAACATAAAATGTTTCTGAAACGCCTCTGTGAACACGCGGTTCCTCTGTTGATTTAGTAAATCAATTAATTGAGAAGTGAGAGATTGATATATTCATTCACAGTATCATCCACTCAAAAGTGATTGCACTTTTACTTTCCTGTCCGTTGTGAAGAATATCATGAAACTGTGTTAACCGTCTTTATAAATACCCGCCATGCAATTGTCCAACCACTTCATTTTACAACAAATTAGTTAGAAATATTCAAAATTTTACGTGCATGCATCTTACGATGAATAATTTTGACAATGTTACAAGGTAATTTTGTTTAAATCATTTAAAAACAAAGAGATTAATGGACTTAACGATCACCTGAGTAAAGAACTACATGAAAGGTGGAGATAACGAACAGTGATCAATCTCATAAATCTCAAGCAATACGAAATAGATAGTTGAGCAAACACGAACCCCTGAACACACCAGAGATGGGATCATGTGCCTAGGAGGAGTAAGAATCCCCTGTCGACGTGTCACACCGGCCGTGAGCCCCATATCCTGATCAGGAAAACGGAGTTATCGTTAATCAAAATTAGTGTGCCAAGAACAGCCTAACAATCGGTATGAAACACGTCAGATAGAATTTGCACCAATGATAGGTTGTATTGACGAACTTGATCGTTATAACAACCATACAATTTGTGAAAATCTTACTTTAAATGAGAAAGTTGAACCCCCTGTACCATCAATATGTTTGTCAGTAGCTTGCCTCGATTTAAAAACTGACTATACGCAGAACAAGCTCTTGCGTATCGAATCAGTTGAAATATATAAACACCATATCCAGGTGATAATGGAATATTCCCACATGTGTGACCGGTTAACAGGGGATGCGTACTCAACCTCTGGTGTGTCCAGGGGTCCGTGTTTGCCCAACTATCTATTTTGTATTACTTATAGGAGTTATGAGATTGATCACTGTTCGTTATCTTCACCTTGCACCAATATGGAAATTGAACAATGGAGAAGTTGACAACATCCCATTTGTCATCAAGTTGAGTTGTTAGGTAGCAGTTAATATTTACTTTCAATAAAATATCTAAATATGTAGCAGAAGTGCACGACTCTGTGGTGTCTTTTATTTCGAGCTCGCAGGGATATATCAAATCGACATATGAATGAAAGTAATTTTTGTTCCTTAGTTAATATGACTTGTCAAGTAGCCTTTGCTTGTTACTTGATAAAGGCAGTGAAAACAGGACAGTGATGTGAATTGAAAAAATGCCATTTATTTTGAAAATGACGAAGTAATTTAACAGAATAGCTAGTTAAGGTCAGAATGAGTCGAAATCAAAAATACAAGAACATATGTATCACATAGGTATGATTATACAATCTGACCCCTACAACACATAATGAAATATCGAAATAGAGTTGCCTGTAATCAAATAAGGTGGGTTTTACAAATAAAACAGGCCAGTTCGCACAAATCAAAGTAGCATAACAAAGGAGGATGTGGAGGGTGGATGGTGGGTATCAAATTAATTTTCTTTGTGTACACAAATACTTCAGCAGTCTTTGCACTCCAAGCAAACAAAGAGGAATGACCAAAGGGTCCTTACTGCGCGCTGTGATTTGTCATCCATGTACTAGTAGGCTAAGTACGGGGCCCTAAAACAAAACATTACATCATCTTAAGTTTGCCTGATCGGAAATTTCCAACCAAGACAGCGACGATAGGAAACATACCAATATGAGGCATCCCAAAAGTGAAACCTCAAACACAAAAATGTCCATACCCAACATCCATTAAACGTATATATTTATCACATTTTACTTATCCAAAATATACACAATAGAACATACACAATTAACACGTTACATAAAAGTCATTATCTACCATAATTGAATATTATTGTTAATAGATAAAACATCGTCGACATTTCTAGATGTTGAATTGAAAGCCAAAAGAGATTTTTTCTTCTCGCGTAGAAATTTCTGAATAAATTCTGCTTCATATGAATATAGAAACAGGTTAGCTAACAAAGGAGCATCATTCGTGCCCATGGCGATTCCAACAGACTGTTGGAAGACCTGATCACCAAAGACCACGAAGATATTGTCAATGAGGAACTCTAGCATATTTTATTATTTCAACTTCAGAATGCTTGTGCGTGGAATTAGAGTGGTATTTAAGAAAGTATTTTTTTTTTTGGATGACTGATCCCTAAATATGAATATTTCCGTTTTCTATTTTCGTTGAAGAAGCAACTGTCTATGATGTCAAAGTTCAGTCTTTCATTTATCGTGAGGAATGGTCGGGTAAAGTGTTGGTAAGTCATACGTGTTGATGTTGTTGATCTGCGAAATGTTTTGCGATTTCATGTTTACTAAAAGTTCTTTAGAAGTTTTGAGATTCCACATTTGATTTACACTACTTCTGGCATATGTATACGCCCATTAAGTTTGAAGTTTTCCTTCAAAGTTGTTAATATTTTAGTGAAAAGCAAAGACAAGGGCTTGGTAGAGCACTTACTGGATCCAGCTAGGTATATTTGTAAGGGTTATATGTAGTTTAGGAATCCAGTATATGTACTTTAACTTATACTCATTCAACACACCGACTGGGATATCAAATATGTCTAAAACTGAAGCATGGTCATGAAAAATTTCATCTTTTGAAAGGGCAGTTGGAGTTTAAGTACTATTACCAAACGTGGAGGTAATACCAAGTTCGTTTAAAAATACAGTTGTAATAATGAGATTTACAAACAAAGACAATGTTGTTTCAATAACATCAGATTCCTAAAAATGTCCGATCCACAAAGTGGAGGGAAGGTCTAGTACAAAATGTTTACATAGGATTATAATGACCAATTCCTGATATCATCCTGTAAAACCCCTCATTTGATAAGAAAGAGTAATCTCATAATTAATGAATTTTATATGTTATAACTTTTGAAGCTAACAAGTTAAACTGATCAAAACGTGTATACAAAAAAAATAAACATTTAAAGATGAATTATCCCACGTAATTGTAGATAATACAATGGTATATAAATGTCTCAGTAGAAATGCTAATCTCTGAGTTTAAAAGGTTTGCAAATCACAAGGCCAATTCATGTATATGGTTTCCAATGGCTCACTGGTCATTTGCAAAGGAGCACTTAGAGCCAAATTTAAGAACGAATTCAAGTTTGGAGTTGAATTGATTCACACAGACAGTGCATAATCAACGGTAATATAATGGGGACAAAGTACCAATATTTTCCAACCCAGGTATGTATTAGCTCAGTTTTCAGTGTAATTTCAACAAAACAATAAAGAGATACGGTTTTACTTTCTAAAATTTAAATAGCAGCTGAAGTTTATTTTAAGGCATTTATAAAAAGAATTTAGAAAAAGAATTACCTTGAAATGACCAAAAGGGGAGAGCTAAGTCCGCAGACCAACACAAAATGGATTATTTGTGAACGACCGAAATTAAATGTCTTGGCAAAAAAGAAGTTATGAGATTGTTAAGCCGTTCTTGGCACACTGATTTGACTGCGGATAACTCCGTTTACCCGATCAGGATATGGGGCGCACGGCGGGTGTGACCGGTCAACAGGGGATGCTTACTCCTCCTAGGCACTTGATCCCACCTCTGGTGTGTCCAGGGGTCCGTGTTTGCCCAACTATCTATTTTGTATTGCTTGTAGGAGTTATAAGATTGATCACTGTTCGTTATCTTCTCCTTGCATTGATCACTGTTCGTTATCTTCACCTTACATGCAGCTGGTGACATCTCAATATAAGTGAAAACGTCTGTACAATCACTCAATCAGTCGATCCATTATGATGAACACACTGTCTGTCTTAACTGGTTTTTCTTTCATTATCCAGCCGCAATAGCTTATGCACCATGTAATGAATAATCATAAAATTAAACTATTTTCGAAATGCTGACTTTAAACGGGACTATAGAAACCACTGTACCATCATCTGTACCCTGTACATATCATAACATGAATCGATGTACAATTAAACTACGATCTGTAATATGAAACGAAACATCAATGCAATTGCATTGAAAATAAATAGTTCCCAATATTAGCTGAATACATTTCGTACGATTATGTCGATATATTTTTCTTGCAAACTCACTAAAGATTAAATTTACAATTATCGCAAGGCAGCCGAAATATTTTTCCAAAAGCTGTTCATCGCTTGTACGTCTTCGATCTCTGGCCATCTTATACTGAATATACACCACCAGATGTATCGCAAGGCTTTTGGCATTCTTTGTATGGGAATGTTGTCCTTGATAACCACTATGATGGAACGTTTTCGGAGATTATGAAAGGCATGAGTCACTGCCATCTGGACGGCGTACGAATTCCAACCACTGTCTAGGAAATTTTCTGTAACGACAAACACTACATTTCGACTGTGGTCAATACATTCCACTAGCTGCTCAGCTTTCCATACTCCAGGAATGAAGTCTTTCTCGGGAAAGCTAATTTGAAATCCTAAATTTGTCAGCTTTTCATACATTGTTTTGCTAACCAGCTGGTAATCATCTTCAGAGTATGATATGAAAGCATCAAACTGGAATATCTTACTCTCTTCTGAATTTATTACACCTTTCAACCTGCTCTGCAGACGTAGAATAACGTAATCAACATGCACACGGTATCTCTTTATGGCAATTGCTACCACCATTCCAATTGTTACAAAAAACAACATCAAGGAAGAAGTTATCAACCACACCCCAGTTTGACATTTCATTTCGAAAACATCAAATTGTCTTCCTTGAAGTAGTCCTGAAAAATTCGATGATTTTTTGATGCACATTGTTTCATTCAAATCGCCAAAAAGTTCTTGATTATTCCTTATTAATCGAAGAGAAGAAATATCGCTACAATCGCAGTCAAAAATGTTCCCTTTAATGAAAGTTTTCGCATATTTTAGACTCTGAAGTACATGAAAATCAGATGTTTTCAATGACTTAATTTTGTTGTTTTGAATGTAGAAATGTATAAGGTTTGGAAAATGTACAACTGCAGTGGGGATCCAAGAAAGATAATTGTCATTTAGGTTAAGGGAATTTAACTTTGTTTGTTCTTTAGATAAAGTGGGAGGAAGATGATGAATATAATTATTTTGTAGGTCTAACAGTTGTAGTTTATTAAGATCACGCAATAAATGTTTCCAGTTTGCACCATTTGAATTTGTATTTGATGCCCGAAGGGTTTTTAAATTTAATAACGTTTTAAAAATCGAAATATTGGTGCAGTTATTGTTGGAAATGTTCAGGATCTCTAGAAGAGGAAAGTCGACTTCCGCAATCCTACTACACGGGAGGTTTGTATTGGACAAGTCCAACTCTTTCAAAGCTTTGCCTACAATTTTCAACTGATATTGATAAGAGTCGGGTACATAGTGAAAGTTATTGTTGGAGAACCGTAAAACCTTCAACACGTTTGATACAACTAATGTAATATTTGGATTCCAAACTAAACGGTCCAACAATGAGACGTTGATCGTTTTTCTAATGTTCCTAATATTATTAAAACTAGCATCAATATATTGAAGATTGGGGTAATTTTTCAAAAAGTTTATTACAATACTCGGTTCCCAATGCATAATACGATTGTTGGAAATATCCAAATATTCAATACATCTTCCAAGATTTGTTTTAAGAAAATCGAAACAAATCCCTGTAATTCGGTTGTTCCTAGCATGAACTTTCTGCACGCAGATGTTTGACAAATATTTACTATTATTCCGATTCAACAATAAATCATGCCTAATAAAATATGGAACATTTGAACTTATGGATATTTCTACAATTGTTCTATTTTGCAAACACTTTAACGCTCTTAGCGCTGCATTCAAGTCACATCGACCTCCAAAATTCATTTCTATCCTCAACAGAACAGGAAAAGAGCATAGGATATCTTCACTGACATCACATCGTACGTGACCGTTAAAGTCCATTGTCAGATTGTAGATGGGAGATTCCGATAATCCATTAAACGTGTTGTTGTCTAAGTAGAAAATGGATGAAGTTGGGTAAAATTTCAGTTTACTTAAATGCTTTAAACGTTTGAATTTGCTTCCGAATCTAAATCCTTTAAACACGTCGATGTGCAATTCAATTAAAGAAGATAGTCGTGATAGTTCGTTCTCCGGATAGCTATAATTAGAAATGTGTCTACAAAATTCATTGCCATGTATGTAGAAAATTTTCAATTCAGCCAGATACGAAAATGACCACTTTCTTGGGGTGTGTACCTTCAAGTTGCAAAACGAAAGGTCAAGAACGCACAGCCTCGGAAGACGCCTGAAAGAAAATCTATCTATACATTTTATGTCATTGTTCTTCAAATATAATGCTGAAACATTCCTTAATAAAGTTGGTTTGATACCTGCAAAAGTTTTTGATGATATCAAAGTAAAGTTATTGCTTGAAAGGTCAATAGATACTGTTTCGCCCTTAAACATTGTATTGAAATCAAGAGGAAATTTGTCATAGTTGAGGTGCCTGCAATTCCACAACCATCCCAGGTTTCCACACTCATCTCTCTGATGTGTAACTTTACAAATTTGTCCTCTTGAAGTACTCACAGCTGAAATCAAATCATGAAACCATATATGACATTCTGATGCTATACACAAGTACTCGAAACATTTTATTCAAAAGATGCCGTACTTTCCAATAGACAATATTTTCACGGTCTGCTGGAATCGCCATCGGTACGAATTTTGATTTTTCTTTTGCTGACCCTTTTATGCTCGTACAAATAGGAATTAGTTTAAGAGTTTCTACATGAGAAGAAAATAATCACGTCGACATAAAG
Source organism: Ostrea edulis (assembly GCF_947568905.1). Classification (NCBI taxonomy): domain Eukaryota; kingdom Metazoa; phylum Mollusca; class Bivalvia; order Ostreida; family Ostreidae; genus Ostrea; species Ostrea edulis. The sequence continues at coordinate 1,894,336 of NC_079170.1, forward strand.
ATATATCGATAACATTTTATCTGCTAGCAGCAATAATTTTAAATCGTATGTCGATTCAATATATCCCTTAAACTTGAAATAAAGGACACCACGAAGTCTTCAACATCTGCTTCTTAGTTACATATTCTACTGAACATAGACTAACAACTCATATGACAAGTGGGATGACTTTAGCCAGTCCAGCGTCAACTTCTCACATTTTTGTAGCAATATACCATAATCACATGTAGTGTTTTATTTCTCTCAACTGATCGGATACAAAAGTGCTTTTCCTACGTATATTAAGATATTAAATCGAGGAAGGCTACTGACAAATGAGTTGATATTACTAGGGTTTCAATAGTCTCATTTAAAACCAGCATTTCGTATGTTCTATGGTCATTATAACGATCAAATTTACCAGAACAACCTGTCATTGGGTTACATGATGTGTATCGTAGTTCGTGCCACCTCTTTAGCCGTTCTTTAAACACTGATTTTGACTAAGATTTACTTCCGATACCTGATCACACATATAATATGGGTCCTTGTTTACCCTACTCTTGGTTGTGAATTCTTTATAGGAATTATGAGATTGAACACCATTAATTATATTCACATTTTCATTTTAAAGACTGCAATCCACTGGATTAAATTCTAAAACGAACATAAAAACTCACAAGACATTAGAATCATCGAAGAGAAATAGCAAAGATCCCACACCATTTTCGTAATCCTATGTGTACATTATGAACGTCCTATCTCCAAATGAAATTAATCTGATAAGATCAACACTTAAGGTATGCTAATTTCCCTTTTAATTTCAATCAAATGAGGAAATATTTTGAAAAATGACGTCGATGATCACCATAACAATTGTATATCAATATCAAATGAATGCACCGAAGTTTACTAATTTTACGGCAACCGGAACATAAAATGTATCTGAAACGCCTCTGTGAACACGCGGTTCCTCTGTTGATTTAGTAAATCAATTAATTGAGAAGTGAGAGATTGATATATTCATTCACAGTATTATCCATCCAAAAGTGATTGCACCTTCACGTCCATGCCCATTGTGAAGAATATCATGAAACTTTGTTAAGCGTCTTTATAAATACCCGCCATGCAATTGTTCAACCATTTCATTTTAATCAATTAAAAACAAAAAATCCATGGTCTTAACGGTCACCTGAGTAAAGAAGTAGATGAAAGGTGGAGATAACGAACAGTGATCAATATCATAAATCTCAAGCAATGCGAAACAGATAGTTGAGCAAACACACCAGAGGTGGGATCAGGTGCTTAGGAGGTGTAAACATCCCCAGTCGACCGGTCACACCGGTCGTGAGCCCCATATCTTGATCAGGTAAACGGAGTTATCCGTAATCAAAATTAGTGTGCCAAGAACAGCCTAACAATCGGTATGAAACGCTTCAGATGCTTACTCCTCCTAGGCACTCTGGTGTGTCCAGGGGTCCGTGTTTGCCCAACTATCTATTTTGTATTGCTTGTAGGAGTTATGAGATTGATCACTGTTCGTTATCTTCACCTTGCATGCATAGCTCTTATCCTTAGACGAATTTGACTCCACTTTTTTGGCACACTGTTTTTGGCTATAATAGCTCTAAGACTTCATTGTTATTTCGGATTTCAAACATTTCGGTTCAGCATCACTGAAGAGACATTATTTGTCAAAATGCGCATCTGGTGTATCAAAATTAGTACCGTATAAGTTTTACATTGACGAATTAGATCGTTATAACGACGATAGAATTTGCGAAATGCTGACTTCAATCTACACTGTTGAAACCCCGGTACCATCAACCTGTTTGACAGTCGCTTTCCTCGTTTTAAAAACTGACCATACGCAGAACATTCCACTGTCTATCGAATCAGACGAAATATATCAACACCATATGCAGGTGATAATGGAATATTCCCACATCAATACGGGAAGTGGACGATGGAGAAGCTGACGTCATCCCATTTGTCATCAAGTTGAGTTGTTAGGTAGCAGTTAATATTTACTTTCAATAAAATATCTAAAAATGTAGCAGAAGTGCATGACTCTGTGGTGTCTTTTATTTCGTGCTCTCAGGGATATATCTTATCTACATATGAATGAAAGTTATTTATCCTCCTTAGTTAATATGATCTGTCAAGTAGCCTTTGCTTGTTACTTGATAAAGGCAGTGAAAACAGGACAGTGATGTGAATTTAAAAGTGACATTTATTTTGAAATGATAAAGTTATATAACAGAATAGCTAGTTCGGGTCAGAATGAGTCGAAATCAAACATACAAGAACATGTGTATCACATTGGTATGATTATGTAATATGACCCTCTACAAAACATAATGAAATATCGAAATAGAGTTGCCTGTAATCAAATAAGGTGGGTTTTACAAATAAAACAGGCCAGCTCGAACAAATCAAAGTAGCATAACAAAGGAGGATGTGGATGGTGGATGGTGGGTATCAAATTAATTTTCTTTGTGTACACAAATACTTCAGCAGTCTTTGCACTCCAAGCAAACAAATAGGAATGACCAAAGGGTCCTAACGGCGCGCTGTGATTTGTCATCTATGTAATAGGCTAGGTACTGGGCCCTAAAACAAAACATTACATCATCTTAAGTTTGCCTGATCGGAAATCTCCAACCAAGACAGCGACGATAAGAAATATATCAATATGAGGCATTCCAAAAGAGGGGCGGTGGGGGGGGTGTCCTCTAACACAAAAATGTCCATACCCAACATCCATTAAACGTGAAAGAAACAAATTTAACATGTTATACAAAACATATATATTTACCACATTTTACTTGTCCAAAATATACACAATAGAACATACACAATTAACACGTTACATAAAAGTCATTATCTACCATAGTTACCTATTATTGTTAATAGATAAAACATAGTCGACATTTCTAGATGTCGAAATGAAAGCCACAAGAGATTTTACTTCTCACGTAGAAATTTCTGAATAAATTCTGCTTCATGTAAGGTGAAGATAACAAACAGTGATCAATATCATAACTCCTATAAGCAATACAAAATAGATAGTTGGGCAAACACGGTCCCCTGGACACACCAGAGGTGGGATCAGGTGCCTAGGAGGAGTAAGCATCCCCTGTTGACCGGTCACACCCGCCGTGAGCCCTATATCCTGATCAGGTAAACGGAGTTATCCGCAGTCAAAATCAGTGTGCCAAGAACGGCTTAACAATCGGTATGAAACACGTCAGACAGCATTTGATCCAATGCGAGGTTGTACTGACGAAGTAGATCGTTATAACGACAATAGAATTTACGAAATGCTGACTTCAATCGAGACTGTTGAAATCCCTGTACCATCAACTTGTTTGTCAGTAGCTTACCTCGATTTAAAAACTGACTATACCCAGAACAAGCTCTTGCATATCGAATCAGTTGAGATATATAAACACCATATGCAGGTGATAATGGAATATTGCTACATAAATATGGGAAGTTGACGATGGAGAAGCTGAAATCATCCCGTTTGTCGTACATTGGAGTTGTCAGTTTGTCGTTAACTGAATAAAGTTTACCCCGACTGTATACTCGTAGGTACTAAAAATATAATTTCTGTGGTTGAAAACACATTTTCGAATAATGTAAACTGGGTTATCAGCTTTTCATTTGATACAATGGTTTATTACTTTTTGTCATATTATTGAGTGATGTGAATTGATTATGGGTTTCATGACCCAAAATTGAACATAGTTGTAAGTATTAAGTGTGCCAAATGTATGTAAATTTCTTTAAGATTTGAATTTTGACATTTAGTTGCATTGTATATTCATCAAATATTTTTCCAGGCCGTCATGTTCAATACTTCTATTACATTTCAATTGTGTTGACATATACAGCTGGTGACATCACACCTCTCTACGGGACGCAAACCACTCACTCAATCAGTCGATCGATTATGATGAACACAATCTCTGTCTTAACTGGTTTTTCTTTCATTATACAGCCGGGATAGCTTATGCACCATGTAATGAATTATCATAAAACTATACTTCCACGTGAATCACACAACAGAACACACCACTGCACTGTCTCATTTTCCAATATAGAATTACGCAGCAATATGCACACTGAATTAACATAAACAATTATCCGGGGCTAGGCACCAAAACACAGTATGACTGCATGAAAGGTTACGATAACGAGCAGTCATCGATATCATAAATTCCATAAGCAGTACAAAATAGAGAGTTGGGCAAACACGGTAAACGGAGTTATTCGTAGTCAAAATCAGTGTGCCACAAATGGTCTGATAATAGGTATGAAACACGTCAGACAGCATTTGAACCAACGATAGGTTGTATTGGCAAACTAGATCCTTATCACGACCATAGAATTTTCGAAATACTGACTTTAAACAGGACTTTTAAAAACCCTGTACCATTTTCTGTACCCTGTACATATCATAACATGAATCGATGTACAATTAAACTACGATCTGTAATATGAAACGAAACATCAATGCAATTGCATTAAAAATAAATAGTTCCCAATATTACCTGAATACATTTCGTAAGATTTTGTCAATATATTTTTCTTGCAAACTCACTGAAGGTTAAATTTACGATTATCGCAAGGCAGCCGAAATATTTTTCCAAAAGCTGTTCATCGCTTGTACGTCTTCGTTCTCTGGCCATCTTATACTGAATATACACCACCAAATGTATCGCAAGGTTTTTGGCATTCTTTGTATGGGAATGTTGTCCTTGATAACCACTATGATGGAACGTTTTCGGAGATTATGAAAGGCATGGGTCACTGCCATCTGGACGGCGTACGAATTCCAACCACTGTCTAGGAAATTTTCTGTAACGACAAACACTACATTTCGACTTTCGTTAATACATTGCACCAGCTGCTCAGCTTTCCATACTCCAGGAATGAAGTCTTTCTCGGGAAAGCTGATTTGAAATCCTAAATTTGTCAGCTCTTCATACATTGTTGTGCTAACCAGCTCGTAGTCATCTTCAGAGTATGATATGAAAGCATCAAACTTGAAGGTATTACTGCCTTCCGAATTTATTACACCTTTCAACCTGTTACGCAGGCGTAAAATAACGTAATCAACATGCACACGGTATCTCTTTATAGCAATTGCTACCACCATTCCAATTGTTACAAAAAACAACATCAAGGAAGAAGTTATCAACCACACCCCAGTTTGACATTTCATTTCGAAAACAACGAATTGTCTTACTTGAAGGAGCTCCGACAATTTCGAAGATTGTTCGATGCAATCGGTTTTGTTAAGATCACCAAAGAGATTCGAATTATTCTTCATCCAACGAAGCATAGAAATATGGCTACAGTCACAATCTAAAATGTTCCCTTTAATGAAAATTTTCGCATATTTTAGACTCTGGAGTACGTGAAAGTCAGATGTCTTCAATGACTTAATTTTGTTCTTTTGAATGTATAAATATGTTAGGTTTCGTAAATGTGCCACTGCAGCAGGTATTGATGAGAGATGATTTTTATTGAGGTAAAGGTACTTTAACATTGTTTGTTCTTTGAATAAAGTGGGCGGAAGATTATGAATGGAATTGTTCTCTATATCTAACAGTTCTAAATTCTTGAGACCGTCGAATAAAGTTACCACCCTTGCATCAGCTATAAAATTGACTTTCATATTTGACGCTCGAAGGATTTTTAATTTTGTTGACGTTTTCAAAATCGAAATATTGGTGCATTTATTATAGGAAATATTTAGGATCTCTAAAAGAGGGAAATCTATTTCTACAATCCTACTAAATGGGATATTTGAATTGGAGAGGTCCAGCTCTTTCAAAGCTTTGCCTACAATTTTCAACTGAAATTGATCACCATCAGGTATATCAGGAAGGTAATTATGAGAAAATCGAACAACTTTCAACACCTTTGAAAAAGTGAACTTTATATATGGTTTTGAACTTAATTGCACTAGGGATGAATTTTTAATTATATTACTAATATCCCTGAACTTATTCCTACTGAAATCGATATGATAAAGGTTGGGGTAATTCCTCAAGATGTCGATTACTACTGACGGGTCCAGAGATGTAATTCTGTTAGATGAAATGTCCAAATATTCGATACATTTTCCAAAATTAGTTTCAAGTGGATTTACAGAAATACCCATAATTCGGTTTTTCCTTAGATCAATGTTCCTGACACAGATGCTGAGGAGATAGTCACAATTCTTCTTATTTAAAAACAAGGGTTGTCTAATAAGAACTGGAATATTTGAGGTTGCAGATATCTCTTCGATACTTCCATTTTGCAAACACTTTAACGTCTTTAGCACAGTATTCAAGTCGCAGAGACCACCAAAACACATCGCAATCCTTCTGAGGAAAGGAAATGAACACATTATATATTTACTTACGTCACATCGTACCTTGTGATGAAAGTCCATTGTCAGATTATAGATGGGAGATTCGGATAATCCACTAAACGTGTTATTGTATAAATGAAAAATGGACCCAGTGGTATAAAATTTCAACGTGCTCAATTTCTTTAAACGTTTGAAATTGTTTCCAAATCCAAATCCTTCAAAGACGTCGATGTGTAGTTCTTGCAAAGACCATAGTCTTGATAATTCGCTCTCGGGGTAACTATAATTTGAGTAAAATTGATTGCCATGTATGTATAGAATTTTTAAATTACCAAGAGATGAGAATGCCCTCGTTCTCAGAGTATATGTCTTCAGGCTACAACACGAAAGGTCAAGGACACACAGCATTGGAAGACGCCGAAAAGAAAATTCATCTATAAATTGTAGTTTATTGTCTTTAAAGTACAATGCTGTGATATTCCTTAATATAGAGGTTTTGATGCTTGCAAAAGTTTCAGATGATATCAAGGTAAAGTTATTCCTTGAAAGGTCAATTGATATTGTTCTCCCTTTTAACATTGTATTGAAATCAGGAGGAATTCTTTGGTAGTTAAGCCGAGTACAATTCCATAACCAATCTTGGTTTCCGCATTCATTTTTCTGTTGTGTAACTCTACAATGTCTTTCCTTTGTGGTTGCTAATGCTGAAATCATATTTTAAAACATTCATAAGACAATGTAATTCAGAGTATTCAGTTTCCCAAAAAGAAATATAAAAAACTCACTAGACATTTGAAGCATCAAAACGAAATAACAATTATCCCACTTCATTTTTGTAATCCAATGCTTATTGCAGTCTTTTCTGAAAATGAAATAGGTCTGATATGAACAACAAATTAACATTGTGGGTTTTTATTAAACTTTGTTTAAGGAAAATATTTTGACATTTTGAAAGATAAATATACAACAACGCGACCGTTGTCAACAAATAACATTAGGAAACAATAACGCCAACATCAAATTAATGTACAGGGTATTTACATAGTACTTGCATATACACAATAAATATAAAATCAATGTAAATGGTATGTACATTTCCCCTAATATAGCACTTACAAGTTTATCACTTCGGATTTCAAACATTTCGATTGAGCATCACTGATAAGACATGTTTTGTCTTATCAGTGATGCTCAATCGAAATGTTTGAAGTCCGAAAAAATAAACTTGTAAGAGCTATCACTGATAAGACATTCTTTTTCGACTGACTACATCCTCACAATATGTAAAACAATAAATAATAATTTCTGGAAAGAAGTGTTTTCTAGTTGGATCAAAATTATTGAAACCCCTAACAAAGAACTAGATCTCTTTGAGCATATGTGGTATAACCCAAACATCAAAATAAACAATAGTTTCATCTTCTGGTACTATTAACAGATAACAATTGCTTTATATGAAATGATTGAGACTGATCAGTAGACCAGGCAAAATTCTTCCCCTTACTCTCCTTATCGCCCTCTTTCTCCTTCCTTCTCCCCAACTTTTCGAAATTAACTACCTTTCACATTATACATATACATATGCACTCCTAAATATACACATATATGTTTGTACTTGCTTGAAATGTGTATATACTATATTATCATGTATTGTTAATATGTAAATGTTTATTTATTGTGAAAGCAAGCAATAAATGAGTTACAAAAAAAAGACATTCTTTGTCAACATGCGTATCTGGTGCATCAAAATTGGTACCGTATCTGTTTTACATAAACAGAAAAACAGCATATATACAATGTCATCAGCTTCTCTATCAGTATCACTCAATCTTTTCCATGAGGGTCAGAGGTCTAGAAACAAAAACCCATCATACTAACAGCACAAGCCTTTCATCGACTTCAAGGGGAAGTAAGTGAATCAAGACAGAAGGCAGTGCGTTTGTATATGGGTAGAATTATAGCACATATGGTGTGTAAGATCTGACTCGTCCGCGTGGTAATAACGTTGATGGAATGAAACATTCCCAATGTACAAATACGTAAACATAGACATGGGTATCGATCATACAAAAACTATTACACTGGATTTCAGATTTAAGTCACTTTAACCTCACATCAACAGCTATTTAGCCCTGTATCACATTCATATGAATCTTTACAATGCACATACTGTATTTCAAACGTTTCTTTCATTTCACATTTGGTAATCCAATTTGTATTCCAAGTTACCTTTCAAACACCGTTCAGTTTTAAACACAGATAGGGGTTTCTGCACATGTACTGGATTCTACAACATCATAACAAACATTAACAACAGATACGGGATTCTACAACATCAAAACAACCACTAACAACAGAGATACGGGATTCTAAAACATCATAACAACCATTAACAACGTAGATACGGGATTCTAAAACATCATAACAACCATTAACAACAGCGATACGGGATTCTAAAACATCATAACAACCACTAACAACAGAGATACGGGATTCTAAAACATCATTACAACCATTAGCAACAGAGATACGGGATTCTAAAACATCATAGCAACCATTAACAACAGATACGCGATTCTAAAACATCATAACAACCATTAACAACAGCGACACGGATTCTAAAACATCATTACAACCATTAACAACAGAGATACGGGATTCTAAAACATCAAAACAACCACTAACAACAGATACGGGATTTCAAAACATCATTACAACCATTAACAACAGCGACACGGGATTCTAAAACATCATTACAACCATTAACAACAGAGATACGGGATTCTAAAACATCAAAACAACCATTAACAACAGAGATACGGGATTCTAAAACATCATTACAACCATTAACAACAGAGATGGGGATTTTAAAACATCATAACAACCATTAAAAACAGATACAGGATTCTAAAACATCATACCAACCATTAACAACAGATACGGGATTCAAACACATCATTACAACCATTAACAACAGAGATACGTGATTCTAAAACATCATAACAACCACTAACAACAGAGATGCAGGATTCTAAAACATCATAACAACCATTAACAACAGATACGGGATTCTAAAACATCATAACAACCATTAACAACAGAGATACGGGATTCTAAAACATCATAACAACCATTAACAACAGAGATACGGGATTCTAAAACATCATAACAACCATTAACAACAGAGATACGGGATTCTAAAACATCATTACAACCATTAACAACAGAGATACGGGATTCTAAAACATCATAACAACCACTAACAATAGACACGGGATTCTATAACATCATAACAACCATTAACAACAGATACGGGGTTCTACAACATCATAACAATAATTAGCAACAGAGATGCGGGATTCTAAAACATCATTACAACCATTAACAACAGAGATACGGGATTCTAAAACATCATAACAACCATTAACAACAGATACGCGATTCTAAAACATCATAACAACCATTAACAACAGCGACACGGGATTCTAAAACATCATTACAACCATTAACAACAGAGATACGGGATTCTAAAACATCAAAACAACCATTAACAACAGATACGCGATTCTAAAACATCATAACAACCATTAACAACAGAGATTCGGGATTCTAAAACATCATAACAACCATTAACAACAGATACGGGATTTCAAAACATCATTACAACCATTAACAACAGCGACACGGGATTCTAAAACATCATTACAACCATTAACAACAGAGATACGGGATTCTAAAACATCAAAACAACCATTAACAACAGATACGGGATTCCAAAACATCATTACAACCATTAACAACAGCGACACGGGATTCTAAAACATCATTACAACCATTAACAACAGAGATACGGGATTCTAAAACATCATTACAACCATTAACAACAGATACGGGATTCCAAAACATCATTACAACCATTAACAACAGCGACACGGGATTCTAAAACATCATTACAACCATTAACAACAGAGATACGGGATTCTAAAACATCATTACAACCATTAACAACAGAGACACGGGATTCTAAAACATCATTACAACCATTAACAACAGATACGGGATTCCAAAACATCATTACAACCATTAACAACAGCGACACGGGATTCCAAAACATCATAACAACCATTAACAACAGCGACACGGGATTCCAAAACATCATTACAACCATTAACAACAGATACGGGATTCTAAAACATCAGAACAACCACTAACAACAGAGATACGGGATTCTAAAACATCATAACAACCATTAACAACAAAGAGACATTGCTGGATGCAGTAAATGTTTAAAGAAGGCGCTGTCGTTGCTCCTCGCCAAAAACAAATGAAAAAATGCTTTGAAAGAAAAACGTCAGACGCATTGCACCACAACATATTCCGGAAATTATGTAAATCAATTGTGGTTTCTAAAAAGAATTCTAAAAAACTTTTAGTAAAATTGAAAATCACAAATATTTCCTCAAATCAACAACGGATATGATGGCTTTCCAACACTTCACAGTACCCCATGACAAATTAAAGACTGTGTGCTTTGACATAATAAACAGCTGCTTCTTCATCAGCAAAAATGGAACAAAAAGATTTTGTTAACTTAACACCACTCTGATTCTACGCACGGGCACTCTTAAGTTCATATTGAAGATGATGGTGAAGTCTCTCATCAATAATATCTAAGTGGTCCCTGGTGATCAAATCTTCAAACAGTTTGTTGGAGTTCCCATGGACACAAATAGCGCTCCTCTATTAGCCGACATAATTTAACATTATTACGAGGCAGAATTTATTCAAAACCTTCTTCATGATAGAAGCATACCTGCTGAGGCCTTCAACTCAACATTTAGTTATGTTGACGACGCATTATTTATTAACAACAATATTAATTTTCATTCGTATGTTGATTTAATATATCCAAGTGAACTCAAAATAAAAGAACCAAAATCCTCTATCTATATCTGTCTCATATTTGGATATGTTATTGAAAATGGATGTTAATTACGGTAAACTGACAACTCAACTTTATTACAAATGCGATGACCTCAGCTTCTCCATCGTCAACTTCCCATATTTATGCAACAATATCTCATATATCAGCATATGGGGTTTATGTCTCTCAAATTATTATGTTCTGTGTATGCTCAATTTTTCATTCGAGGCCATCTACTAATATGTTAATTTTACAAGGGTTTCAATAGCCTCGTTTGAAGATAGCATTTTGCAAATTCTATGGTAGTTATAATGAACTTATTTGCAAATATCATCATCATCATCAATCCCGCGACGGGTGACGCCGTTGGGGAAGCAAGAGGGATGAAGCAGCAGAGACCCTTCTCCACTCGTTTCTGTCTTGGGCCGTAGTGATGAGTACTGGCATGGGTAGTGTGGTCCACTCCTTCACATTATCTGTCCAACTTTTTCTTTGTCGGTCGCGACAGCGTCCACCCTCTACGGTGCCCTGTAGTACGGTCTTTGCGAGGCTGTCCTGTCGTGACGTACGACGTACGACGTGACCAAACCAGGCCATCTTGCGTCTCTTGACCATCTGTAGGAGTACTTGTGTGTAGAATCAGAATGATATTTAATAAAACAAATTTTCATTTACATTACCAGAGGGGTTTTAATCATTATTATCAAAAAGGAGAGATATAGCTGCAATCGTAATCTTAAATGTTTTATATCAAAATCGTGCTGTTAATTCAAGCTCTGTTTTCATGTACAATCATAACAGAAAAACAAGTAAAGGTGTAAAAAGAAACACAGAATGATATTAGTGAGAGACATACCCGCATATTCACTAAAAATTCAAGATATTAAAGTATTATACGACAGCATTCTCCAAGGCAAAAAATTGTTACAAACCACAAATGAAAGGTGAAGATAACGTATAGTGATCAATCTCATAACTCCTATAATGTAAAACTTATACGGTACCAATTTTGATGCACCAGATGCGCATTTCGACAAACAATGTCTCTTCAGTGATGCTCAACCGAAATGTTTGAAATCCGAAATAACAATAAGCAGTACAAAATAGATAGTTGGGAAAACATGGAACCCTGAACACACCAGAGGTGGGATTAGGTGCCTAGGGGGAGTAAGCATCCCATGTAGACCGGTCACGCCCGCCATCAGTCCTATATCCTGATCAGGTAAACGGAGTTATCCGTAGTCAAAATCAGTGTGCCAAGAACGGCCTAACAATCGGTATCAAACATGTCAGACAGCATATGATGCGATAAAATACAACTGGAATCTTTACTGGAAACAAAAGTAATACATAAAAAGGCCATTGAAACCTAGGGCTGAAAGAAGACCAAAACCCTAGGGTTGAAGAACCTTTCTTTAATGAATATTTTAACACTTTGGAGAACTTGAAAAGAATATGATTTTAATGCCTTAATCTTTCTAGTTTTAGTGTATAAATGTTTGTTTTGGTGGGTTTTTTTTCGTTTGGTTTCAATGCATACAAAACTGTTTGTACCTGTCGTTGTGTGGATGGTTCTCTGCAGTACAAGTGAACGATAGAATATTATCAATGAGGTAAAGAACACTCAGCCTTGTTTGGGTTTTTTAGCATGTGGGTGGAAGACGACGAATGAAATTCTTCTGTAGATCTAACAGTTCAAAAAGTTTTTTTCCAGTAATTTGTCTTATTGACCAACAATAAAATTGAATTTATAGTGCACGGTTTTCAATATTGTTGAAAGTTTGAAAATGCAAAGTGAAATATTACTGCTAGCATTATAAGAAAGAGAACAATGCATTCGCCTAATCTTGTTAGGGTATTAAGCAATCAGGAAATATTCATGACCTATTATTAATCTTTGAAGTTTTCAAATATGGGGATATCTTCCTTATTGCAAGACGTAATATTAATCGAATTGTACGATTTGTTTACACAGTTTGACAAGTTTCTCTACATTAGAATAATTTCCTTTTCGTGTGTATAAACATGAACTTCGTGTTTGCGTTTTCTATTTTAACTAAACATTCTGTCTGTTTAAAGTTTAATCAGTCAGTGTGATATTACAAAAGATAGGACAACTTATTACATGGCGATGACACATATACAACCCTCCCAAATAAATCTGATTTGGCTTATTATGCGTCCCTATTGGAAATCGTTCACCCAAGTAAGGGCATGCACCAGCTATGTAAATCCTTATCATGTTAATGCTCACACTCACAGCTGACTTCCACTGTTCAGGTCATAATAACCGTGATTTTCTCTTTTGTTGCAGGGCGCTTGGTGAAGGAACAATATATGTATTAACAGTTCATGTTTAATGTTGAAAAGACAAGGTACATAATCAAAATTGAAATATTACTAACGACAAAGACCGCTTAGGCCCAGATCCTAGTTCAAAATTTTGCAAACTCAGGACAAATCAATTCGAAATTAACCTTTTGTCAAAACGTTGTATTTGTGTTTGTTCTTGTTTAGTAGATTTCCCATTCTGTGTGTCTTGTTCTTGTTTAGTAGATTTCCCATTCTGTGTGTCTTATTCTTGTTTAGTAGATTTCCCATTCTGTGTGTCTTATTCTTGTTTAGTAGATTTCCCATCATGTGTGTCTTGTTCTTGTTTAGTAGATTTCCCATTCTGTGTGTCTTATTCTTGTTTAGTAGATTTCCCATCATGTGTGTCTTATTCTTGTTTAGTAGATTTCCCATCATGTGTGTCTTGTTCTTGTTTAGTAGATTTCCCATCATGTGTGTCTTGTTCTTGTTTAGTAGATTTCCCATCATGTGTGTATTGTTCTTGTTCCTCGGTGATCTACTTCTATATTGAAAGCTAGACATGTTTTGAAGTTACGAAGTTTTACAATTCAATTGCCCGTTTCTTTGACTTAATATTTCAATATATATAGATATAGGGCTCAGAGTGGTTGTGACCTGTCGACAAAGAATGTTTACTCATCCTATCAACCTGATCCCACCTCTGGTATACCCAGGGGTCCGTATTTGCTCAACTCTAATTTATATTCATGATTTGCGCTATGAGATTGATCACTGTTGGTTATATTCACCTTTCATATCCAATATCATTATATTAATTTTATTTCCTCAAGATGTTGTTACGATGAAAGGAAATCTCTAGATACCGATATGTATACATGAGTCATATGCTTTGTTTGATTATCTTTATTTTAAATTACAAAATAGCAAATGTTCTAGACTGGCAAATATTTAATGTAAGCATTTTTTTCATCGTTTACATCTATTGAAAAAGTAAATGAAAGGCGATGATAACGAACAGTGATCAATCTCATAACTCCTATAAGCAATACAAAATAAAGAGTTGGGCAAACACGGACCCCTGGATATACCAGAGGTGGGATCAGGTGCCTAGGAGAAGTTAGTATCCCCTGTCGACCGGTCACACCCGACGAGAGTCCTATATCTTGATCAGGCAAACGGGGTTATCCATAGTCAAATCTAAGGCATATATAAAGCCTACATTCAAGGTTTAGTGGAAGAAAAATTGTCAAATGGTATCTAGTCACAACTGAAAATACCCCCAAAATTTCCAAATGTCAATTATCTAGAACAAATATATTACAAACTACTGTAACGACTGTTGGATGTATATTATAAAATCTATGGTAGGACACCAAGAAGGTATCTACCCGGTACCTATGAGGCTCGTTACAATAATAGGGTTCGAAGGTACCTATCTATATCAATGAAGAAAA
The DNA here is from genome assembly GCF_947568905.1 of Ostrea edulis. Lineage (NCBI taxonomy): Eukaryota > Metazoa > Mollusca > Bivalvia > Ostreida > Ostreidae > Ostrea > Ostrea edulis. The sequence continues at coordinate 1,909,379 of NC_079170.1, forward strand.
TGTATAATAGTTAATACAATAATTTATTGATAGTATCAAAAACACAAGTATAGTCACAGTTCAATTGCTCGGCTAAAATGTCTTAGTAATAAAACACTCATGGAAATCCGGTGTTGATCGGTGCCCGGTGCTACTAGGTGTCCGGTGTAATTAATTGTCCGGTGTTGGGTGCTACAGGTGTAGTCGTTCTCGAACACTACGACTAGTCTAGTATACTACTAGATTATAATGGCATCAGGATTACAACCTGAACTAATTTAATTATACGTAAAATCCAACCCCCAACATCTATAGCATATCATGCATATAGAACATTGTTAAACTAAGTACGAAATCTAAGTAACTCGGTGCAAGGTGCTTCTGCACCGACTCTAAAACTACTCCGTGCGTAATATACTAAAGTCCACCACCCTAAATCTATAACACCGTCATAGACTATATATTCAATGGACAGGGATATATCATATGCATGCCATGCAAATTTACCGCTACCAAGTATACATTCATACAGAAGATATAATTAATCAATTCTAAATTCAACGCACCTGAAAAGTGGGTGACGGTGCAACTTTGCACCGAACTATAAACTTATTTTTAAAGTTTTCTAATTTATATTAAATCCAACTAGATCCGTTGAAATAACAATAACTTTAATAACTATAAACTATAAAATATAACTAGTAACTAACTGGGAGAGACCTTGCGTGTCTCCCAGGGACAGAACCCCGAGTGCACCGACTATCAAATTTCACGACAAGAATTAATATGAATTTCTAAGTACTCAATAAATTTACTATACTTTAATTCTCTAAAATTCCCTTTCTTGTACTATCTAGATAATCTAAATCAGCTACGCATTTTAATACTTAAAGTATTTGCTAAAATAAAGGAAATACCTCAACTTCGGTGCAGCAGTCGGTGCCAAACTTCGTAATGTAATATATTTTGCGGAATTCTGTCGCCGCGGACTATGATTCGCGGCTTTTATATCTTGACGCAATGGTGCAGCTGATTACGTCATGTACTATACCTAAAACTCCTAAAACATGCTTTTCTCAATAAAGTGAGATCTTCTGACTTACTAATATAATTCGTATATAACTTGGTAATTTATCTATGATTTTTAATGTAATCTAAGCATTTTATCTATAAAGTTTCATTTCTAAAACTATTGAAGTGTCGACGTGTCCTTCCTAAATCCGGAAAATATCCGTCTCTATCATACGGATTCTGTAATTATCGTGTGAAAAGCATTTCCTGTCTGTACGTCTAATGACATCCAGGTAATAAACAAATGAGAATTTCTAACACTTTTAAGTGATATCAGTCTAAAGCTCTATCGGAATCATCCTACTAAAAGTATATCTCACGGGCGCAACACTACGTAAATGTGAAAACAACTGTTTACAAAAACAGTTAAATGGAAAATATGTTCAATGCACACAAGCGTTCATACAAATATTGGGATGGGAAGATCTCTCAATAAACACAAGTGTTTTCACATTGGAATATGAAGAATATTCAATACACAGAAGCTTTCGGACGAATAGTGTGATAGGAACATCGCTCAACAGACACAAGCGTTCACACAAGCAGTGGAAAATGAATAACGTTCAATTGACATATGTGTTCACACATACAGTGGAATATGAAGAACGTTCAATTGACATATGAGTTCACACAAAGGATGTATAATAAAGATAAGCGTTCACACAAATATTGGAATAGAGAGAACGTTAAATAAACACACACAAGAAAGCAATCCAGGGAAACTGTGAACGCTGTGAATATTATCAATTTATAACGGTCAAAACCTCTTTATCTTAGAGAAATTGAATAAAATTAAAGAAAAATGTTTGTTCGGTATAAACATACATACAAATATACATACATATGGAATTAGACTTGATGTGTAAATTATCAATCTTAAAGTGATTTCGATATCTACACATATTACCCGAATAGTCTCGTGGGTATCTGGGTTAGAAAAGGTCCTCAGTACTCCTTGTTTGTCGAAAGAGGAGACTAAATGAGGCGAGGTCCTGTGTCACAGCAAGTATGCCACGATAAAGATCCTTGCCTGTTTAATGGCCTCATGCTTCGAGTATAGGTCGAATATTTTCTCCATGTAAGTGAAAAATTTTGCAAAGGGAGTTAAACAATATAAAATCAATAAATGCCACTTCAGAAACTCGCATACCATTCTTATTTCTCAAACAGATTAAGAAATTCTTTGGTCTACTTCTTTCTCTGGATATTATTTTTTCTCTATATTTTCCTTTTGTTAACTCACTTGATCTAATGGTGTCTAAAAAAAAAAAGAAATATCTAATAGGTATTTCATCTGATTTTTGTTGTAAAGGATACCTCACAGACCATAAAGGATTAATTCGACATTGTGTTTTTTCTTTTAAGATGATACGGAGATGCTGCCGTTATCAATCTGTTGTGTAACGGAAGAGAACAAACGAAGTATACGTTTTCAGTTTTCAGCTTTGATACAGTCATTTACGAGGGCCTATAGTTTTCATGTTAATGTACATGCAATTTTGATACAGTCATTTACAAGGGGCTATAGTTTTCATGTTAATGTACATGCAATTGAAATAAACAAACTGTTTTGTTTTTTTTAAGTTTAAACTATTTAAAAGAAGTCAGAAATGTCATAACATAGAGCATTTTGAATTCCACAGTTACTAAGATTTGTGTGACCTTGACTAGAGTATTTAACAAGCAGGAAACATTGACGACCAATCATTAATTGTTAAAATCTTCAATTTTGCGGATCTCTTCCTTATTGCAGGACGTAATATCAATAGAATTGTACGCTTTATTTACACAGCTTGTGAAATTTCTTTACATTAGAATGATGACTAGTAAACCTTTCCTTGTTTACAAATATGAGTTTTATGTTTTTATACTCCACTTGAATTCAATATTCCACATTGTCATGCATCATGTGTTTATGTTCATTTTAAACAGTCGGTGAAATACCATAAAAGATAGGAAAAACCACTACAAGAAGATAACAAGTGTCTACCCGTCTCAATGAATCCATTCTTTACATCACATTTGATATTTGTAGTAGGAAGTAGAAAATAAGATAAGTGTTATTCCAATTTTGGGCCCAGAGGGCATAAAAGCAAGACAGATAATAAAGAAGGAAATTTCAAAAAAGAAAGAAAGTTTAAAACATTAGCTACAGGTTACATAGACTGCAAACTACATGTGGATGTAGCATGTTGGGGAAACAAGTACATACATATAAGAATTGCTAATCATGTGTATACACAAGTATATGGACAATATACCAACAAATGAATAATAAACTATAATGATTTTTGCAGTTTTAAAACATCACTTCTTTTTCTGAAAGTTTGAACTAATTATTCGCTCAATTTGACAATTACTGGTTTGTCTTCATTAATCATCAACCAAGTAATTTTGTCCTTATTTGTCACATAGATAAAAAACAATTGAGCTTGTATATACCATTAAAAACATATGTCTCTCTTCAACATAGACTGGACAATCAGTGAGGAATTAAAATTCATCTTCTACACAATTAAGATTACATAATTCACACATTCTTTTGTTTCTTTCTAAAGAAATCTTCTGGCCAGAATTGGTTTTTGTAAATTCATATCGTCATCTTTCAATTCGAAGGTCATAGGCACTAATTCGAAATCTACATAGAGTTTTTCTTAATTCTAGGGTTTCTAAAAATATATAACTTTCCATAGTAAAGTTTTCTTTATACGAAAAATATGTTGTGAGTTTTCCAGATTTCTGACCCTCTTCACGTCTTTTTGACCAGTAAAGTAAAAATTGTTTCCGTACCTGATTCTTCATTTGTTTTTTGAAACATGGGAATTTGAGATACCAAAATACCCATTTTTTTCCTAAAATAACTAATACTTTTGTACCAACAATTTATATTATATGAATTCGGATTAATATTCTCTGTATACGCACTGTATAACAGGGATGATTCTGGGCAATTATCAAGTCTATGCCAATATAGTAAAATACTTTGGATTATAGAGCAGAACATAGGATATCTACCCAATTCAGAGATTATTGCAATACATGTATTAGTCCTTCTTTTACCGGCACCCAGTAAATGTGTACAAAACTTAATATTCAGGTTATCATATAAATCTCTGTCTTTTTTCCAACATGCGTGCTGAAAGTGTTCCCCATATCTCGCAGCCATACAAGGCAATGGGTTTTACCATATGGTCAAAAAGATGTAAAAATGTTTTAATTGGTGGATCGATAGATTTGATGTCTTTATAAAGTTTGAATGAGGCCTTAAGAGCTTTATTGTATAGATCAGATTTTGCTTCCTTGAATGAACCACAGGAGGATAATATTACTCCTAGATATTTATATTTGTTAGTACATTCAATACATATGTTACCGAGCACAAAATTTTCTTTAATTAGGTGTCCGCATTTATCAAAAATGACTACTTTTGTCTTATTGGTATTAATTTCTAAGCACCAATCGTTGCAATATATTTCAAGTAAGTTTAGTTTGTTTTGTAGTCCATTAGTCCACTAGCAGTAGATGCAGAGCACAAACTCCTTCATGAATGCAAACGCTTGCCGTAAAAGGGTCCTCTGTTTTTAAGATTACTGCATAATGGGTATTTTCTGCAGTTCAATTTTTTTGCGATTTGAATGGTAAATATATTCTGCGTTTCCAGTTTCTGTGATCACTTTATAACTCTAGGTACCTATGAGCATGTATACATATTTTTGCGATTGTGAATTTTGCGGATTTTTCTGATCCACAAATTTCCACAATAGATGGACAACTGCCGAAAAGGGTATATCCATCGCGTTATCGTTTAACGTTGGATGTATGCAAAAGTAAAAATCATTACATAAGTTAAACGTTGTAAGTTTCGTGCGCCCCTCAGGATCCTGAATAAAACGTGTACGTTTGGTGTGCCCCTCGGGGTCCTGTATAAAACATGGGATCTCTCGTTAAGGAGGAGTATTACACCAGAGAAATTTGATATGAATTAAAAGGGAAGGATATATACAACGGTATTCTAATATTGCAAACTTTCAAATTTACTTTATCTAGTCAAAAATGAAGTTTTAGGAGAAAGTAATCTGAAAAAGAATTAAAACGTTTGCTAGAATCGAACTCACGATTAACAGATAAGCGGTCGACACGCTAACTTACTGAGCTACTAGACTATGCAATTAAACATTGAAGGAATAAGCAAATAAGCATATTCATATTTTCATTCGTGTTTCAAAAGGAAGCCAGCCATTATAACAATGTAGCAGGCCTCCTTGAAGTCGAAAGTAGGAAAGATAAGATACATGTACATTATCAAACGCAAAGACCGGATAGGCCTAGACGCTAATTTACAATTTTGGAAACTCAAGACAAAACGACCAGAACTGCGTTTTATTAAAAATTTTGAATGTATGTCTGTGCTTAAAAATTATATACATGTAGCAGTTTTTCTATTTTTGTCTTCTTTTCATATATAATTTAATTTTACGGTCAGAACAAGGAATATTTTGGCGTTACGAAAATTGACAATTATTACAGTTCAAGTCATCGACTTTTATAATGCAATATTTTCAATCTCATAACTCCTATAAGCAATACATAATAAATAGTAGGGTAAACACGGGCCCCTGGACACACCGGAGGTGGGATCAGGTGCCTGGGAGGAGTAAGCATCTCCTGTCGACCGGTCACACTCGCCGTGACCCCTATATCCTGATCAAGTAAACCGAGTTATCCGTAGTCAAAATCAGTGTGCCAAGAACGGCCTAACAATCGGTATAAAACATGTCAGACAGCATATGACCCAATGATAGATTGTATTGACGAACTAGATCGTTATAACGACAATAGAATTTGCAAAATGTTGACTTCAATTGAGACTGTTGAAACCCCTGTATCATCAACTTGTTTGTAAGTAGCTTGTCTCGATTTAAAAACTGACTATACGCAGAACAAGCTCATGGCGGGTGTGACCGGTCGACAGGGAATACTTACTCCTCCTATGCACCTGATCCCACGTCTGGTGTGTCAAGGGGACCGTGTTTGCCCAACTATCTATTTTGTATTTCTTATAGGAGTTATGAGATTGATCACTGTTCGTTATCTTTACCTTTCATTCCTCATGTAACCTATATAATTCTTTTATCACCTCTGGTTTACTAAACACAGAAGGATAGATGGTACGTACTTTTGCTTTAATATGTCTAATGTGGGATTTCAATATTCCTCTTATACTTTTAATCCATTCTGACAATGTATCAAGTTCTTCTTTTTCATATTTAGCCCATCGTCTGACATAATCTTCGACAGAATTCATAATAGAGATGAAGTTCTGTCGCCAATTGAAAGACCGAAATTCTCTGTATTTAGGACCTTTTAGAATAAGTCATTTGAGGTCATCATTTTCATCTATATTAACATCACCAGTATCGACATGTTCAGGTGAACAATAATTGAGAGAAGAAGAAGAACACGTGGGTGGATTACGTATAAGATGGTCTATATATGAGGGTTTATATGTGATGTAAGGAATACTTTCATTTCAATTTCATTTTTGTAAAAATGCTAAATAAAAGTTACAGAGTATATATTCATGTTTCAATTCAAAATCCATAATCTAACATGGCTATAAATAGAAGTTAGGGCTATTTTAGTTGATATTCTTAACACAGCTGGAAAACTACTGCATAATGATTCATCCGTACATATATAAAAAGCTACAAACATGTATCTAATGATAAAATTTCGCTGAAGTGGGATATTAAGAAACTTTTTCATTTGGACCGGTGTAAAGAAAGATAACTTTTACTTTTACGGCTATCATTCCCAAACATACTTAAACATACTTAAAGGTACCGTACAAAATATTTACTTTTATTTTTCTATAGACTTGTATTGTACTCTTAGTGTAACCTTCCAACGAAAGTACTTATATAGTACATGTATATACATTGTGGTTCAACATTATCACCTAAAAATATAGTCCTGATTTCAAATATTTTCCACCTTAAATCGTGGACAAACACATTGATGAAAATTTCAAATAGAGATCTGGGTTTTGAATTTCTTTTTTTTTTTTTTTCTTTTTTTCTTTTTTTTTTTTTTTCTTTTCTTTTTTTTTTTACTTACAGTAGTCCATTGAAAAAGATAGGGAAAATTAAACATGGATATTGAAATAAAAGTGGATATAACGAGCAGTGATCATTCTTATAGCTATAATGTAAAACTTATACGGTACCAATTTTGATGCACCAGATGCGCATTTCGACAAATAATGTCTCTTCAGTGATGCTCAACCGAAATGTTTGAAATCCGAAATATCTATGATGTTTTAGATATAAATATAGCCAAAAACAGCGTGCCAAACAAGTGGAGCCAAATTTGTCCAAGGATAAGAGCTATGCATGAGGGAGATAATCCTTAATTTTGAAATGAATTTCTAAATTTTATAACAGCAATTAAATATGCATCCGTATTTTTAAGCTAGTAACGAAGTACTTAGCTACTGGGTTGTAGAGACCCTCGGGGACTAACAGTCCACCAGCAGAGGCCTCGACCCAGGGGTCATAATGTAAAACTTATACGGTACCAATTTTGATGTACCAGATGCGCATTTCGACAAATAATGTCTCTTCAGTGATGCTCAACCGAAATGTTTGAAATCCGAAATAACTATGAAGCTTTAGATCTAAATATAGCCAACAACAGTTGTACGATGCAGAATACAAATTTAACAGTTGTGCAAACACGGACCCCTGGGTATACCAGAGGTGGGATTAGGTGCCTAGGGGGAGTAAGCATCCCCTGTGGACAGTCACACCCGCAGTGAGACCCATATCTGGATCAGGTAAACGGAGTAATCCGTAGTCAAAATCGATGTGCAAAGAACAGCCCCAATCGGAATGAAACATGCCATACAGCATTTTATTCGATGACAGGTATTGTTAAACTACATCATAATAACGACTGTAACATTTGCGAAATGATGACTTTAAACGAGACTGTTGAAACCCCCGTAACATCAACATATTTGTCAGGGTTACCTCGATTTAAAAGTTATACGCAAATACGCAAAAACTTTGCGTATAATATTAGTTGAGAGACATACACACCATATATATTAGGTGATAATGGAATATTGTTACATAGATATGGGAAACTGACGATGGAGAAGTTGAAGTCATCGCGTTTGTCATAAAATTGTTAGTTTGTCGTTAACATCTACATGTATATGCAGTGTTCAATAAAATATTTAAGCGAAAATAACGAACAGTGATCAACCTCATACATGTAACTCCTATAAGGAATACAACATTGGGATTGGGCACACACGGACCCCTCAATATACCAGAGGTGAGATCAGGTGCCTAGGAAGAGTAAGAAACAGATGTGGAGGACTCTGTAGATGTGGAGGACTCTGTAGATGTGGAGGACTCTGTGATGTGGAGGACTTTGTTAATGTGGAGGACTCTGTTGATGTGGAGGACTCTGTTGATGTGGAGGACTCTGTTGAGATGTGGAGGACTCTGTGATGTGGAGGACTTTGTTAATGTGGAGGACTCTGTTGATGTGGAGGACTCTGTTGAGATGTGGAGGACTCTGTTGATGTGGAGGACTCTGTTGATGTGGAGGACTCTGTTGAGATGTGGAGGACTCTGTGATGTGGAGGACTTTGTTAATGTGGAGGACTCTGTTGATGTGGAGGACTCTGTTGAGATGTGGAGGACTCTGTGATGTGGAGGACTTTGTTGATGTGGAGGACTCTGTTGATGTGGAGGACTCTGTTGATGTGGAGGACTCTGTAGATGTGGAGGACTCTGTTGATGTGGAGACTCTATTGCGTCTTTGATTTCGAGTTGACTGGGATATATCCTATCGAGATATCAAGGGAAATGAAACGTCGTCGATATATCTAAATGTCGAATTGAAGGCCACAGCGAGATCTTTTTTCTTCTCATTTAGAAGTTTTTGAATAAATTTTGCCTCGTAAGAATATAAAAACAGGTCAGCTAATAAAGGAGCATTATTCGTCCCCATTGGATTCCAATAGACTGTTGGAAGACCTGATCACCAAAGGCTACAAAAATATTGTCAATGAGGAACGCCAACATTATTTTAATATCAACTTCAGAGTTCCTGTATGTAGAATCAGAGTGGTGTTTAACAAAATTATTTTTTCGGTGGCTGCTCACAAGATATGAATATTTCCATTTTCCATTTATTATCGAAGAAGCAACATTCTACGATGTCAAAAAGTCTACTATTGAATTAATGGTGAGGAATGGTTGTGTAAAGTGTTGAAAAGTCATACGTTTGATATTGATTTGAGAAACGTTTTGCCATTTTGATTTTACAAAAGGTTCTTTAGATTCGAATCCGCAAAGACAGAAGCTTGATAGAACATTTAATGGATCCAGCAATGTATCTGTGTTTGTAGAGTTAAGGAAAACACTGTGGGTACGATAACTCATGTCCGTTGACTGGGATATTAAATGTAATCAAAACAGAAGCAGGATTTTGAAGAATTTCATCTTTTGAAACGAAAGTTGGAGTATAAGTGGGATTACCAAATAACGTATGTCGAGCTCTGTTAAACTACAGTTATAATAATAACCCTTACAAAGAAAGACAATACTGTCACAATGTTGTCAGTTGGAACCAAAACATATTCCCCATGTAGGCTATCTAATACCGAAACAGATTCCCATGTAAGCTATCTAATACCGAAACATATTCCCCATGTAGGCTATCTGATTCTTTAAATAAGGATCACAAGAATGCATGTACGAATGAAATAATTTGTGGAAATTCGAAACGACACATAAGATTTGAAATCATGGATGAAATGAAACGATGATCATGGATAGCAAAACAAATGATTTATCCTCGGTCAGGATGACCATGGACACGTTATATCCTAAAAGGTTCTATGAATGAATATTTATTTATATCGAAGATCAGCTGATTTCTACTGCTTTCAAGAACAGGAATGACATATCGCACCTGTGAAGAAAGATTATAAAATTTATATACCTAGGTTTCCAGATCTGTATTCAATAGTCTGAAAATTGAACTCCCTCACCTGGTGTTAGTATTTTTGTTGTATAGATATTCACAAGCCATCTGTATGTTGCACTTCGAATTTATCAGAAACACATCTATAATACATTGCATGCACGTAACAATATATGGTGAAATGGTCACTGTCTTGAAATTTCGCCATCCCTTGAAAACAAAGCATGCTTATGTGAGTATCTGCCTCTACAGGTATCACGTAAATAGTACAACATGTCTGTAACGATTCTGAATATGTGGGTTCTGTTTTTAGTTCTGGGAGGAGCATAGACCATTGACAACACTTCCCCCATCTCGTCCTATCAGAGATTAACAGCACATTCCCCAGTTGGTATCACTTGTATAAAAAGGTGAAGATAACGAACAGTGATCAATCTCATAACTCCTATAAAGGTGAAGATAACGAACAGTGATCAATCTCATAACTCCTATAAAGGTGAAGGAAGCGAACAGTGATCAATCTCATAACTCCTATAGAGGTGAAGATAACGAACAGTGACCAATCCCAGAACCCCTATAAGGAATACCCTTCTCTCTTCACATCGGTCACAACACTCCTCCCCATCAAGTGTCCTTTGGTTTTTCCTTATGTCGTTTTGCCCGTAATTCTAATGAAGAGAATTCCGATTAATGTTTGAATTGCGTCTGAAGTAATTGTCAGTAAAGACCTGTAGTTTTTTCTATGAGGCATGTAGTTGTTTTCCAGGTTTAGAACTAAAGAGCAGCATCGTCAACTTCCCATATTTTTGCTGCAATACTCCGGTCATTATCGCCTGCATATGGTGTTTACGCCTCTCAACTGATTCGATACGTGAGAGTATAATATACGCATGATCTATTTTAAAATCGAGGCAAGCTACTAACAAATAAGTTGATGTTACAGCGGTTTCAACAGTCTCCTTTAATTAAAGTGAACATTTCAGAACTTCTGCAGTCCGAGGCGTTACATTGTACAATGCAACCCGTCTGACGGTCTTAGGTCAAATGTTGCCGGGCGTCTCACATACCACTGTTAGGACGTTCCTCTACATACTGACTTTGACTACGCATTACTCCCGTTACCTGATCAAGATAGGTATCATGGCGGTGTGACCAGTCAACAGGGGATGCTTACTCCAATCTAATTAAAATCAGATTCTTAAAAATTCGCTCACAATCGCTACAATAGAGTATACGGCGCGGATATAAGAAGTCTGATTTTAATTAAATCGATGCTTTCTCTTCTTAGGTGCCTGACCCCACCTCTGAGATTGACCACGGTTCTTTATCTTCACTTTTTTCTAATATATAATTCACCAACTGATGTTGGCTCAAAGGTTTGCAAACATTTTCCCATTTTCATTAATTATGCTTAGTCCATGCTTTCCCATGATTTCTTTGTAGCTAGTATATTCCGTCCTGCTTTGGCATTCAGTGAAATCTCACATTAAGATGGTCACATCACGAGGAAGGAATGGGAATCTCACATTAAGATGGTCACACCACGAGGAATTTAAGGAAGGGAAATCTCACATTAAGATGGTCACACCACGAGGAAGGAAGGGAAATCTCACATTAAGATGGTCACACTACGAGGAAGGAAGGGAAATCTCACATTAAGATGGTCACATCACGAGGAAGGAAGGGAAATCTCACATTAAGATGGTCACACCACGAGGAAGGAAGGGAAATCTCACATTAAGATGGTCACACCACGAGGAAGGAAGGGAAATCTCACATTAAGATGGTCACACCACGAGGAAGGAAGGGAAATCTCACATTAAGATGGTCACATCACGAGGAAGGAAGGGAAGATATGAACAAATTTAAACGTTTCAAACAAATTAACATCAATCAAATTAACCTAATATACGTTTAGTGAAATTGAAAACAACGAATTATAGTCTTATAAACGATTAGGTGATTTATTTCAAATTTCGACCTACTGCGCCAGTGACTTTAAAAATACAAAGCAACAACAAAAACACAACATTTGAAATTATCCAGTAGCGATCTGTATTCTGTATTCTGTATCTGTATTGGTTCGTTGAACCACCACTTCTGGCCGCAGGGGTATCACAGAGTTCGGGCCCAAAACGGGCTTAGCCCCTGTGCTTCTGGCATATGATCAACGGAATTGATTTAAATGTAATTAGACGATGATGTATGGATTGTGTTTCATTCATCATCTTGATATCATAGACGAATAAATAAAATGCATTTAGAAATATTTCACGACATAAAGGCGAATATCTTATGCTACGAAATAGTTTAAGTTCAATCTATTTAGACCTATGACCAATTTCTGACGTCATTTCCGTACTAAACATAGACAATTGTGTAAATGTGTTGACAAAAAAACTCTGAAGGTTTGTGGGCATTTAGATGTTTTTCTACTGTTGTTTTGGGAACAAACAGCTTTAGATTGTAAACAGATGAGAAAAAATCCATTAACGTATAATTTCAGTGTAGAATTTTAATGTGCTAACCAGAATTAAATGGTCGATTTGCGTCATCCAGTGTTGGGAACCATTGTTGTAATCAGCTGGTGTATCGCTGTGAGAGACAGCGAGACGTTAGGCCTATTATGTATTTAGATAAAGTTGTAACCATGTCTCATATTTCTAATGATATGATGATCATAAAGTCTATACGTTATGAGGAAGGTCTACGACGTGAACACCTATTGATCAATATGATTGATCTTCCTCCAGCACTCGGATTTTCTCTCAGAGTTTCATATGACTTTATGTTCGTGGAAAATATTTTTCAGTTATTACATTTCAAGTAGACGTTTGATGTATCATTCAACCACAACATATGTTTCCTTCCCTTTAGTTACAACTTTCTCATTTTTTTAAAAACATTTTTTTATTTCTTTTAAAGAACTGGTCTGGGCAAATATCTTCCATATTGTGTGGATTGTTGCTTTTATTTATGTCTTAAGTTAGCAACGGTGAATTTTGAATACTATGATTGCTACTTTTGATTTGACCTTTCAAAGGCTGGTATCAAATTCTTTGTTACCAT